>NC_026153.1:9538305-9539781 GCF_000512975.1 Sesamum indicum
AGATCTTACATATCACCTATAGATTATAGGGTAGAATCTCCTATGCCTTCTAGAGCCTCTACTTCTCAAATAAGAGAAACAGAAATATTTACTCCTGTTACAGAAAAATTATATATCAACAGACAAAATATTGTAAGAGAAGCTAATAATCAAACTCAGGATAATAGTGAGTTAGAACCGACTATGTCAGAAATGGAGTTTAATATTTAATGGATTATAGCTCTATTATAGATTTTAGCCCTGGCTCTCCAGCCAGAAAAATTATTTCAGAAGAATTTAAAGACGCAGGTTATAGCCAATTCAGAGAATGGTTTTTTCAAAGCTTTGATAAGCAAGAAATGTTATTTTTTCAAGATGAATTTTATAAGACTTGCAAAGAAAAAAATGCTTTAATTCCTTTTGCGACATGGTTTATTGATACATATGTCATAGAAAGAAATTATAGACTAGAATCAGGGAAAGTTTATCAAGGTCTTTACCCTCCACAACAATCTTTTCATATTGAAAAAAATGGAAAAATTCATAATTTTTCAGCCTTTTCTAAATTAATAGAAACAGACACCCTTACAGTAACCTGTAAGCATATTAATAATATGTTTGAACAACAAAATTATACAAATTTATTCCTCAATATTTTAGGAGAACAAATACAATCAATTCATAATAAAATTGAAATGATTATTAAAGCTATAAATAATATACAACCGGTCATAATAGAAACAAAATCTGAGGAAAAAGAAGCATCTCCTAGCTTTCAGCCTCCTCCAGTGATATCTGATTTCAAAATAAGACCAATACATGAATTAGAAAAAATGCTTGAAGAAAAATTCAGTAAATTAAGTATAAAAACTCTTGATAAGGAGTTACAGTATGAATTGATAGAAAATACCAACCATAAACAAGTTTTTAAAAATCAAATCAATAAAATTATTAACAAATGGGCTGATAAACCTATTCAAAGTAAATTCTATTATAATAGGCCAACACCTATGGATGTTTTACATGAAGAATATACTGATACAATAGATATTAGTTATTCAGGTAATAAGATTTATGAATGGAACATAGATGGATATTCTAATAAACAGATTTATAACACAGTACATAGAATGCTTATGTATTCCACTATTTGCAAAAATAGTAATAATTCAGATAAAACTATTGCAGCAATGATTGTTGCTGGATTTACTGGACAACTTAAAGGATGGTGGGATAATTATCTATCTCAACAAGATAAAGATAGTATTATCAATACTGTTAAACAAGAAAATAATAATTTAGTTGAAAATGCAGTTTATACACTTGCTGTTAATATTATTGAACACTTTACAGGAAGATTTAGTGATAATAGTGATACTATTAGAACTTTACTACAAAATCTAAGGTGTAAAACACTTTCAGACTTCAGATGGTATAAAGATACTTTCTTAAGTAGAGTAATGGAATTACCAGAATGTAATAATATACACTGAAAAT
>NC_026153.1:9539887-9675632 GCF_000512975.1 Sesamum indicum
AAGCCTTATAAATCAAAACATAGAAAATATTCTCAAAAGTATATAGAGAAAAAGAATAAAAGAAAAGAAGAAAAATCTCAAAGAAAACCGAAATATTCGAAATATAAAAATAGATATTGTAAGATTTGCAAGAAATTAGGTCATACTGCAAAATACTGTTGGACTAAAAAGAAGATTAATAATCTTGAAATATCAGATGATATAAAAAATATAATAATACAAACTTTACAAGAATCAGAATCTGAAAATACAGAAACAGAAATAATAAGTACATCTGAATCAGAAGAAGAAGAAATATTAAATGTGTTAGAAAATGAAAATATTTCAGAATCAAGTTCAGAATGTGAACCTTGTAGCTTAGGACTAGCTTGTCCTAAAGAACTAAATAATATTAATAATAAAAATGATATTGAAAAATCAGAATTGTATAAAATACTCTCCCAATTCTCAGAAATGAATATCAATGTTCTTACTTCAAATCATGCTTTTGAATTATTAAAAGCAATTAAAGATCTGAAATTAAGAATGCAAATTATTGATGAGATTAACACTGAATCCAGTACTTCTACTTCTTATAATACAGAAGAAGACTTAAATGGAACAATTATAAACCCAAAAAAATCATACAATATGAATGAGGTAATGAACCAACTTAGAAGTAAATATCAATATAAAGAAGATAATATATCTCTTCAAAATTTATATAAAGAAATAAATAATCTAAAAGAAGAAATTAAAATATTGAAAGATAAAAATACTATTCAGGAATCTAGAATTTCTGACTTAGAGAATATTTCTAGATTAGAAAATAGATCTCAGAATGATAATAAACTAAAAATAGATGAGCATAGTATTTTCTCTGAAAACTTTTTATCAACCATAGAAATGGTTATATCCCAAAAATGGTATATAAAAATATCTCTTTTGATTGATAATCATTATACAAAATCATTTACAGCTCTTGTTGATAGTGGTGCTGATTTGAATGTTATTCAGGAAGGATTAATACCAACTAGATATTTTTATAAAACTAGTCATACTTTATGGCATGCTGGAGGTGATAAACTCCAAATACAGTATAAAATTCCTAAAGCTTTTGTCTGCATTGATAATAAATGTATTTCTCAAAGTTTTATTCTTGCTAAGAATATAACTAACCAAGTAATACTTGGGACTCCATTCTTACATAACATTTATCCAATAAAAAAGATTGATAGTAAAGGAATTATAGGAACTTTCCAGAATGATGATATATTTCTTGAATTTATTGTTGAACCATTTAGTAAAATGTTGCATAATATTTATGATAATATTAAAGCAAAACAGAATCAAATTAATTTCTTAAAACAAGAAATAAACATTATAACAATCGAAGAGCAATTGAAAAATCCTAAACTACAGGATAAAATTAGTCTATTAAAAAATCAATTTTCTTTAGAAATTTGTAATGATCATCCTAATGCTTTTTTGGATAGAAAGAAACATATAGTTTCTTTACCTTATGAAGATTCTTTTGATGAAAAGAATATACCTACTAAGGCGAGGCCTTGTCAAATGAATTCTGAATACTTAGAATTATGCAAAAAAGAAATTGAATCCCTTTTACAAAAAGGATTAATAAGCTCAATGTTCTCTGCATGGTCATGTACTGCTTTTTATGTTAATAAACATTCTGAAATTGAAAGAGGTATTTCAAGATTAGTTATAAATTATAAACCACTTAATAAGGCATTAAAATGGATTAGGCATCCTATTCCTAATAAAAAAGATCTACTTGATAGACTTTATGATAGTTTAGTATTTTCTAAATTTGACTTAAAATCAGGATATTGGCAAATAGAAATTAATAAATCTGATAGATATAAAACTGCATTTAATGTTCCTATTGGACATTATGAATGGAATGTTATGCCATTTGGTTTGAAAAATGCTCCTTCTGAATTCCAGAAGATTATGAATGATATTTTTACTGCTTATAGTACTTTTATAATAGTATATATTGATGATATATTAGTCTATTAAAAAACAATTGAAATGCATTTTAAACATTTAAATATATTTAAACGTCTAATTATACAAAATGGTTTAGTAATCTCTAAGTCAAAGATGGAATTATTCCAGACAAGAATAAGATTTCTAGGTCATATCATTGAAAAAGGAAGTATTATTCCTATTAATAGAAGTATTGACTTTGCAGATAAATTTCCAAATGAAATAACTGATAAAACTCAATTACAAAGATTTTTAGGAAGTCTAAATTATATTGCTCCTTATTATAAAAATTTAATAGAAGATACGGCTATCTTATATGATAGACTGAAAAAGAATCCTAAGCCATGGACAATTGCTCATACAGAAGCTGTTAAAAGAATAAAATCTAAAGTTAAAACACTTCCTTGTTTAATGTTAAGTAATCCAGATTGGAAAAAGATCATAGAAACTGATGCATCTGATATAGGGTTTGGAGGAATATTAACCCAGATAAATCCTGAAACAAAACAAGTATATCTTGTTAGATTCCACTCAGGAAAATGGAATGATTCTCAGAAAAATTATGCAACTATAGCAAAAGAGATTCTAGCTATAGTCAAATGTGTTTTGAAATTTCAAGATGATTTATATAATCAAAAATTTGTGATTATGACAGACTGCAAAGCAGCCAAATTCATGTTTCAAAAAGATTTTAAACATGATGTTTCTAAACAAATGTTTGCAAGATGGCAAGCTCAATTAGCCCCATTTGATTTTGAAATATTTTATAAAAAGGGAGAAGATAATAGTCTTCCAGATTTCTTAACTCGGGAATATTTTAACAAATGACAGGCATGAACTCCCGAGGTCGGGGATCTTCCTCTTATAGAGGAAGAGGTGGTCGAGGCAAAATACCTGAGATTATATCTCAGAATGGAAAACAAAAGCTCATAGCTATGGATTTATCACAAGATCCTGAATACCAGGCATTCTTGGAATATAAGAAAGGTCAGCAATCTCAAACTGAAGGGAATGATAGTCCCTTGTATGCCAAAATAATTGGTGATGAAGAATCTGAATCCAATAATATTGGATTTTCAAAAACCCAACATAAAGAAATTATATTTCTTTTGGAAGAAAAAGATTTGAAATGGAAAAATGATCCATGGGTTTTAATGCAAAGGTATTTGGATAATTCATCCTTACCAGCAAGGACTTATAAGTCCAGATATTTTTATGAACAAATACTTGTTCAAAATGGCTCATGTGAAATATCACATTTTACGAGCACAAATAAAGAAATTTATAATTTCAGCAAAATGATTATCGAAAAGGTTATACCTTTGGAAGATTGGGGAATTTCTCCTATGAAAGATAAAGAAATTTTGATCAATAAATCATCAGTAAAATATAATTACTGGGATTATTGTGATGCCTTTATGAAGGTATTAGATTATGAAAATGATAAGCACAAACATTCCTGGTTTATAAAGGTTTGTGCCAATGTTTATAACACTGATATCCCGCACTGGTTTATACACTGGTTCTACTATTTTGGTCCCACTCCAAATATTTTACCTGAGAAAATAAAATTCTTTTTTGATAAATGGGTGGATATTTCACCACAATTGATAAAGAAACAAGAAGCTAAATTGTTCATAGAGGGAATAGCCTCATGTTTCTTCTTCATTGAATTTTCAATACCTTGGATCTGGAAATGGACGCCAGAAATTGGTCAGACAGAGGCTGGAATTCCTTGCTTATACAGAATATCCCATATTAAATTTTGGGATAAAATGATGAAAACTGATCCTAATACAAAGGAAATATTTGGAAAAGAGACAATGGATCTCCTCCAGACGAAAATTAGCGTCTATGAAAATCAAAAAGAAGATATTGCTACCCCATCTCCTTTCGATCATATCTCAAGGAAATTCAAAATGAAGTCAGAATTTCTGACTAAGGAGCAGATGGTTGCTGCATATGTGGAAGAGATGAAAAAGGACCTTATGGCACATTTTGAGAAGGATAATAAATCCACCAAGTCAGATTCAACCATGGCATCCGAATTCATGTAAGATGCTCAAGATCCAAATGATGTGGAATTTGAGGATATTTTTGAAGCTATCAAGGAAACCTTGGTAGAAAAAATTCATAAGAAGGATATGGAAGAATCTTCCTCAAACCAGGCAAGAACTGGGAGAAAATCTGATTAAAAAAGGGATCAATGCATGATTATCAGTGTCAAATGACGCATTAATAAGCAATTAATAAGATGACGTAATCAATGACGTCAAAACAGACAGAAGGCCGCAAATCTCGGCTTTTCTACTATTCATTTTTTACTTTTAGTTCAATTATTATTGTAACTGTAGCACTTTATCCAGAAATATCGGTCTTATACTGTGTAATACACGGTTTCTACTGTAGTTTGTAGGGCTAGACCCCTGTAGAATAGGATCCCCTGTATACTATAAATACAGGTGTTTAGAGTGTTAAGGGCAGAACTTTGGAAGAAACCTCTCTTTTGTTTTCTCACTTTCTCTTCTGCTGTTGAGTGATTTGAGCAATCTTTTCTCATTGTAAATCTATATATTGAAATAAAAGAAGTTTGCAACTACATAAGGACTACTGTAAGTTTTACTCGCTTTATTTTAATTTCTGTATTTTATTTATTATCTTATTTTATTGTTCATGGATAGCCTTATAGGCTAACTGATTCATGTGTTGATTCCTAACTGTTAATTACACTAGCATGAATTTGGCATCATGAATAATTAGGACTCATCAAATTTATAGGTTGGATAATAATAACTGGCCTTGACATAAAAATTATGTTCTAAATATATGGCTCCTGGTAAGACCCCAGTCATAGCCGTGTTAAAGGCATTTTTAGGGGCAGTTTGGAGTATTATATTTGGATATAAATTTTATAAAAGGTTGCCGGTTATTCATTATCTTGTAAAATTATCCTATCCCTGCCCGATGATCCTGGTTGTAATGTTAATTACTCGCTTTATTTTAATTTCTGTATTTTATTTATTATCTTATTTTATTGTTCATGGATAGCCTTATAGGCTAACCGATTCATGTGTTGATTCCTAACTGTTAATTACACTAGCATGAATTTGGCATCATGAATAATTAGGACTCATCAAATTTATAGGTTGGATAATAATATCTGGCCTTGACATAAAAATTATGTTCTAAATATATGACTCCTGGTAAGACCCCAATCATAGCCGTGTTAAAGGCGTTTTTAGGGGCAGTTTGGAGTATTATATTTGGATATAAATTTTATGAAAGGTTGCCGGTTACAGCATGTTAAATAATAGTATATCGATTAATTTAAAATTGTTGATGTAATTTTTTTTTATAAAAAAGAAAAAGCAAAACAAAATATTTACGTACATAACTTATGAAAATTATTATTGATAATTAATTAACGCTGGCTAGACGTATATAATTCATAAACTAATTAATTATTGTAGCTACGTAAAAAAATCCAACAATCCGTACTATGAACAGTATATTTTAAATAACTAATTCAATTTTCAGGCCAACCTAAAATCTCCCATGTCTTTCTAATTGATTAATTTAAATTAGTTCTTTGATGATTTTTCAGTCAAATTATTTGATTTTTTAAATTACCTTCTTCAAAGTAGTACCTTAAATCATTTTGGTCCCTATGCACTAATTTGCCTGAAAAAAATTAATATTTTGTTCAAATATTAATAAATATATGTACTTATTTAATTTGAAGTTAATAATTTATTCAAGTTATTAGGTATATATGCTTTACATTTCACTCTGCAGCATCAAATCCAAAAACTATATTGTGTTCATGAAAAAAGAGGTTTGATATTTGATCAAAGATATAGATGAAAATTATGTATTTTTTTAATTTTAAATTGATAAATAATTTTAATTTATTAAATATTTTTGTATATCATTCTATAAGAGCTCTTCTGCACCAAAATTATCTAAGCATATGTATTTATTTAGATTCGATTTATAAAAAAATAATAGTTTACGTAATATTTTATATAATATTAAAATTAATATAAAATTAATCTTGCAACAACTTATATATAAAAACGTTACAGGAATAATTAAATTATTTGCTAAATAAATATGTTGCTGCAAAACTAAGTATAATTTTCGACCAAACCATTAGTTCTTTTTCCATTTAAAATATTTTGAAAAATAATATTTTCCATAAAGAAATATTCTTTTCCAAAAATATTAACGAAAAAATTATGCAATATTAATTTCGTCCATGCCAAACTATCCTAAGTTTGGTACGAAAAATTATGTGCAAGAAACTAAATTGCATTTGATATTTAGATGATGGAACAAAATGATTTATGATAATATTTAAAACTTTAATTGAAAAATAATATCGCAAATTCATTGAATGAACTACTTCCTACTTCTTTATTTGGGAAAAATAGCAGTTTTAGTTCCACAAAATAGGCAAACTAATTTTCTCTCCAACCAAAAATACTTAATGATCACATGGTAGGTAAGTGCACTATACCATTAATTTTAGACTAAAAAGTGAATGGGGACCAAAAGTGCTAATTTTTTTATGTTACGGAACTAAAGTGCTAATCCCTCATTGAATGACATTGAATGAGATCAAAAGTGAAAAGGACCTAGCTTATAGGAGCAAAATTATTTTTTCCCTCTCTATTTGTATGGAGATATATTTGTGTGTGTGTGTGTGTGTGAGAGAGAGAGAGAGAGAGAGAGAGAGAGAAAATAGAATTTGCAAGAGAAGATAGCGTAGCCATGGTAGATATTTCAAGAATGAATGCAGTTATTCTGTTCGTTCAAGAAGATTGCAGAGTTACAAGTTTTGGAGCTGTATATATACACTGATAAAATGAAGAGGAATAAGCCAACTACCTTCACTAACAAGCGACCGTGGATCCCAGCTGGTAAACAACTAAACGAAGCTAAAAATGTTCAATTACTTATAGAAGCACAAGAAATAAAAAACACGACTTCAAGTGACACAAAATTATAAATAAGTGTTGTTGTTGTTGTAGCTTCGTCTCGTTTTCAATGGGTTGCTGCTTCTTTTCTTCTTGAACCAGAGTCACCAGAGCAACCAGAACTTGCCATAACTTGCTACAGCCTCCCTCAAGATGGAGCTGAGGAAGAGAGCCCATCTTGCATAAAAAAAAACGACTAAAGTCAACCACAGGAAGGGACTTAGTAAAAAGATTTGCAATTTGATTGGAACCACAAATGTGAGATGGAGAGATAAAGCCAAGCTTGAACTGACCACATACAAAATGGCAATAAATGTCCAAGTATTTGGTTCGTTCATAAAACACTGGATTAGCAGTAATATGGAGAGCGACCTTATTGTCACACCAGAAAGAGATTAGCAAAGGAATAGGAACATGATGGTCGTGCAACACAAAAGAAATCCAGAGTAATTCATAAATAGTAGAGGCCATGCTGCAATACTCAGCCTTAGTAGACGACTTGGAAATCGTGGCCTATTTCTTGGTCTTCCAGGAAATGAGAGAGGTGCCAAGGAAGACACAATAACCAATCAAACGACGTGAGTTAAGGCATGAGGCCCAAGAAGCATCAGAGTAGAAATTAGGTTGACGAGAACTGATAGAGGAGAAGAACAACCCAGTAGAGGGGGTGTCCTTCAAGTAGTGAAGAACATGAAGCTCAGCATCCTAGTGAGAAAAGAGAGGGGCTTGAAGGAATTGCTGAGCTATTGAATTGCAAAAGAAATGTCAGGGCGAGTAAAACCCAAATATAAAAAGCAGCCAACAAGATGCCTGTAGCGACTGGGATCAGGGAGCAAAGACCCATCATCAAGGACCAATTTGAAGCTAGAAAGAAAGGGAGTAGGAACAGGTTTGGCATCAAGCATTGAGGTGTCAGCCAGGATATCCTACAAGTATTTACGTTGAGTGACCTGAAGTCCCTGAGAAGAGCGACCTAGCTCAAGTCCAATAAAGTACTTAGCAGGGCCAAGATCTTTTATAGTAACAAGCGATCAAGGTAGGCCTTGACAGAGTGCAGACCAGTTGTAGAAGATCCAGTTAAGAGGATGTCGTCCAGATAGACCAAAAGCGCTGTGAATTCATCATAGGAATGCTTAATGAAGAGACAATATTCATGGCTAGACTGTGAAAATCAAAATCAAGCAGCTTTGTAGTGAGCTCTAAGTTCCAATGTCTACAAGTTTGCTTTAGTCAATACAATGACTTTTGAAGCTTGCATACCTGTCCAGAGGAAACACCAAGGAGACCTTCAGGGGGTTCCATGTAAACATCCTCATCCACATAACCATAGAGGAATGCGTTGTTGACATCAAGCTACAACAAGGGCCAGGAGTTTGAAGCTGCCAGAGACAAGAAAATGCGAATAGTAATAGTTTTAGCAACAGAAGAGAAGGAATTAAAGTAATCAACACCCTCAATTTGGCTATAGCCTTTTGCTGCCAAGCGTGCCTTATAGCGATCAATTGACCCATTAGGTATAAACTTCAATTTATAGACCCAACATGATCCAATAGTGCGTATACCAGGTGACAGAGAGGTAAGGATTCAAGTTTTATTCGCAGCATGAGCATCCAATTCTGGGGACATGGCCTCCACCTAATTCTTGTCTTTACAAGCCTGAAGATAATTTTTAGGCTCCTGTAAAGCAAATAAGTGGGCAACAAAATGTGTATGTGCAGCAATATAAGATGTAGAAATGAAAGAAGAGTCAAAGTGAATGTAGTTACAGTCATAGTCAAACATCCATAAAGGTTTCGAATGGATTTTTTGAGAACGACGAGGAAAAATAGGAGGTTCGGGAGGAAAATGTGGTGAATGCAGTGGAGGGAGACAAAGGAGGAGGTGTTGAACTAGGGGAGGAAGTGGGAGTCTCTATATCAGCAACAGGAACAGGTAAGGAGAAGGGATCAGATTGTGGAGAAGAATGTTGATAAGGAAAAGAATTCTCACGAAAAAAATAACATCTCTGGAGATAAACAAGACATGAGTATCAAGGTCATAGACTTGGTAGGTCTTCTTGGATGTGGCAGTATCCCAAGAAAACGCATTTAGAGGCCCTCTTATCAAATTTCTATTTGAGGGGTAATGTATTTGTTGCAGCAGAGATAGCCAAAGATTTTGAGCTTTGTGAGGTCTGGTGATTTCCTGTAAAGGATCTGAAATGGAGACTTCAAATTAAGGGTAGATGTGGGTAGTCGATTGATAAGATATGTAATTGTAAGAATAGCATTCCCCCAGAATTGTTCAGGCAGGTGTGACTGAAATAATAAAGCTCTAGCCATTTCCAGAACATGCTTATGTTTGTGTTCAACAACCTCATTTTGTTGTGGGGTGTAAGGACATGAAGTTTGATAAATGATACCTAAGGATTGAAACAAAGATTGACATTCAGCAATGTTAAATTCAAACCCATTATCAGAACAAATGTATTAAACTGAAGCTTGCAACTAAACTTTGATCATAGTCAGAAAATTGGTTAAAGTCTGAGGAACCTGGGATTTATATTTGAGCGAAAAAGTGCATGTGGCTCGACTAAAATCATCTACAATCATAAGGAAATAGTGACATCCAATTAATGAACTTAGGTGATAAGGACCCGATAGATCAGTATGTAGGAGTTCAAACACATTAGTGGAGTGCGTAGAACTAAGAAAGAAAGGCAAGCAATGTTGTTTTGCCATGGGACAGACCTCACAATCAATATCAAGCGAAGAGATAGTTTCTCTTATTTCTGAAATATGTTTGAGTACATTAGAGGAGAGATGACCCAACCTTCTGTGCATAGTGATTTGCTACAAGTATGCGATGAAAGACAAGAAAGATCTTTGTTGATATAGGAGTCTATAACAACAGTTGTCCAAGAAGTACATATTTCCAATTTATTTGACCACAGCTATAATTTTCTTAGTCTTCTAGTCCTCAAACATACAATGAGGAGTGAAATACAACTTCAACGTGCAATGAGGAACAGATCTTAGGCACTAATAGAAGGTTGAATTTGAAGAAAGGCACTAGAAATACATTAGTGAGGGTAAAATTCTTATGTAAGGTGATGTTTCCAGTGTGTGTAACAGATTTAGTGGAACCATCAGGGAGGTGTATCAATGTAGGATAAGAAAGAGGAGTGAGACTATTAAGGGAACAAGTGTTAGCACACATATAGTTAGTTGCCCTCATATCTACAATCCAGGAGGATAAAATATTAGCTCCAGACCGTAAACGGAACATTCATACTTGCAAAATCATCCACATCGGCTAAATTTCCTTGTATTCCATGCTGCATAATACTATTCACAAGTCTAATTAACTCCTGCAGTAGCTCCTCTTTTGTATTAGACAGGAGTTGACTCCTCTGTGGTTGCATCCATAGTAAAGCCTCGAGCTGCTCCTATGTCTCGTTTCTTTTTATCTACAAGCGCCTTGTACCAATCAGGGGTGCCATGAAGTTTTAAGCGTGTATCCTTATTATGCCCTGCTCTGTCACAATGTGTGCAATACTGAGTGCGTTTGTCAACATTGTATCATTTCTTGTCAAATCTTGTTCGTCCTCTTACTTGTAATGTTGTATTCTCAATATTGTCAGCGAGTTCCATCTGAAGTCTTTTATGTTTCTCTACACTTTGTATCATTAAATATGCTGTGTTAATAGAAGGAACATGATCTATGACTAACAGCTGGTGCCTCACGCTATCAAAGACATCATTAAGTCCCATAAGGAAGTGCTTAAGTTGTGTTAAATGCAGTTGTTTCTGCAACTGCTTCCCAAGCATTACATGTGCATCCATTGCAAGTGCATTGTGCTATTGGTTTTATTTCTACCATTTCATCCCATAGTTTCTTCATATTTGTAAATATGTTGACGAAGATGAGTTACCTTATGTCATAAAACATATTTGTCTCTGAAGTTGATATAACTGCGGCCTATTACATTCACCATATTGTTATTCAAGGTCTAATCATAAACTTCTAGAGGACATTGTGTACATGGATGCCTCTACAATGCCCTTAGAGATAGTGTTCAACATCCAAGTAGTAACCATACTGTCCACTCTAATCCACTGCTCAAAATGTGGATCATTGGCACTCAATTTCACAAAGGTTCCATCAATGAAACCCAATTTCATCTTGGCACGCAACGCACGCTTCATTCCAAAGCTCCAGTTTAAGTAGTTATTTCCAGTAAGAGCTGGACTCACCAACACCATCCCAGGGTGATCAGATCCATGAAGTTGCGGCCGTGCAGGTAAAGATACTTCTCTTGTTTCAGCAGTGGCTGACAGTCTCTGCCATTGTTGTTCAGTTCTATGAACAATACAGCATATCGAATACTGATTCTCTAAGCCTGTGTATGCAGAGTCCTCCAATCGATGGCTCTAATAGCATGTGAGAAAACTGAATTTACAAGAGAAGATAATATAGCCATGGTAGATATTTCAAGAATGAATGCGGTTATTCTGTTCGTTCAAGAAGATTGCAGAGTTACAGGTTTTGCAGCTGTATATATACACTGATAAAATGAAGAAGAAGCAGCCAATTACTTTAACTAACAAACCACCGTGGACGCCGGCTGGTAAACAACTAAACAAAGCTAAAAACGTTTAATTACTTGTAGAAGCGCAAGAAATAAAAAAAACGACTTCAAGTGATACAAAATTATAAGTGTTGTTGTTGTGGCTTCGTCGTCTTCAATGGGCTTCTGCTTCTCTTCGTCTTGAACCAGAGTCACCAGAGCAACCAGAACTTGCCATAACTTGCAACAATATATATAAATATATATATATATATATATATGTGCGTGTGTGTGTCCCCATATACTTGAGTACGGAACACACACATAAGAGACAAAAGAGAGTACAATCCTATTGTGATAACTAGTTATGATCGAAGCTACGTCCTTATTTCGTTAAAATATTTATATTTAATTTTATATTATTTTACATTGAATCATGTTCTATTACATTTTTTTGTTCAAAAAAATAATACAAAATATAACGTTTTCCCATACAAAAATTGTTACAAAACATTCTTATCCAATAAAATTTTACTTTATCTCATCTTTTTTTATTTTTACAATATTTCGATTTTTCTTAGTATGTTTTTCAGAATAATTATTATATTTTGTTAATATTTATTAACCCGAAACATGTATTGGAATAAGTGAAGATGTGCATATATAATACGTTTTGAATACGATTGAGCATTTATGGTTTTTTTTTGGCAAAAATATAATTTTGCTGAATTTATGGAAAAAATATTTTGAAATATATTTTTTATATATTGTGTGATTTACTAATTTTCATGTTCCATATTAAATTTTATTAGTTTCTATTAAATATAATAAAACATATACAAATAAAAGAAGTATACGGATAAAAGATTATCTGAAAGTTTCATATATGTCATTTATATATAAAATTCCTGCTAATATTTGAAACCGTCTTGATTCCTAAAGTTTATCCCTCTCAATTTTCAAAACTTTCTTATATTTTTTAGTATTTTTTATTTAATTAATTAATATATATTTTTCAAAATTGTAATATCGTTGTGAAATCTATACTTTATTATGCACATATATACGAGTGTGCCATATATACCATCACTAATTATAATTGAAGAGCACCTCTTTTTGGTATGTTATAATTTTTTGGTCTGTCGTTATTTTATTTTTTAAATTATTTCAAGGGTTTTTTTTTTCAACCTCCAGTTCTCTCTCTCCTCCCCCACCCTTCTGTCAATAACTTCCCACAACTTTTATCTTTTTACTAATTTAAGTAAAAAAATATTTACAAAAAATAAGTAATTAAATTATGTAAATTTTAAATTAATTACAAACATATATGGGTGCGTCACATACACCAGTATCATATAATTCAAGGGGGGAAAAGTATATTATAACCCTTTTACAGATTTCTTGGATAAATCAGTAACATGCAGAGGAGAGGGAGAGGTAAACGTGCTCATATTTCATTCGGCAATACGTAGGAATTTTGTTTTGTACAAGAAGCAGACATCAAGTCTTTATTTTTATTGCTTAATTTGCTTTTACTTTCTCTGCAAATTAAGTCCGGGGAGCAAAGGATTGAGCTTCAGCCTCCCGACATGCATTATCCGATCTTCAGGTCTTCAGAGGCTCGACCAGCACGCAGCTTATATAGTCTCTCGTATTATCCGCGTACGAGAGATGTATGACACGAGCGAGATCGACAACAGGTTTAGGGATCAGAATGGAGACTGGTGTCGGTTCAAGGCATTCTTGATTCATATCTTTCCATGCTTTCTTCACTTGTTCCCTAAGTTCAGCAAAAGTGTCCATCTTTGAAGCACCATTTTGGTTCATGTATCAATGCACTGCTGTGTATTTTTTCTCAATCTGTGTCAACCAAAATCTTGTAAGGATCAATTTAGGATAATTCATATATTCAAGAATTTAGTACCAAGTTTCTGTTTAATAATTTCTTAATTACCCCAAAGCCCACTATGTCGTCCATGAATCGACAAACGATTGCCGATGCTTGTACTATTAGGGGTTTACATTAAAATCCATTCAAGGTCTTTTTTCGTCACTGCGTTTCTCACACCAATCAGGGAAAGTGTTGCCATCATCTCATGACCAGTAGTTACAAGAGCCACCTCTGTATATACCTCCATCGTTGGGCATATACTTACTGTAAACCCACTGCGAAAATGCCCTTGTCAATTTTTTATCTGTACAAAACAAATTTGAAATGGACGAATCACCAAAAGCAGTTGGAAACAATTGATATATTATATAGTACTAGGAAACAATATATGTAGCACCCCCTACTCGCTACATCTAATTATTACTATTTCATCATTTCTTTAATCAAAACTCATTCTATAAGTGATTCTCTTTCGACTCGTAAAATAAATTCTTATTTATTAATAATATATATATATATACCACAAAGATAATAGATACCTCCGAAAGTTTATATTCACCTTCACTAGTTGTTCTCATGTACATAACCTCAAAGAAAATCATACCACAACTTAAAACACAAATCTTAATAAAATACCAACGTATTTAACAACCCAACAATCAAAAACTCTGGCCTCAGATGTTGTTCATGTTCTTCCCTATTCCTCGAGTATATCAAAATATCATCTATAAACACAATAACAAAGTGATCCAGATATTCCTGAAATGTACGATTCATCAATGCCATGAATGCCGCTGGTGCATTTGTTAACCCAAAGGGCATCACCAGAAACTCATAATGACCATAACGAGTACGGAAAGCTGTCTTCGGTATGTCATTCTCTGCTATCCTCAACTGCTAATAACCAGACCTCAAATTGATTTTTGAAAATATTGTAGCTCCCTTTAACTGGTCTAGCAGGTCATCAATCCTCGGCAATGGATATTTATTCTTCACTGTTACCCTGTGTAATTGGCGGTAATCGACACATAACCTTATACTCCCATCTTTCTTCTTCACAAACAGCACTGGTGCTCCCCACGGTGAAGTACTCAACCTGATAAATCCTTTCCCCAATAATTTTTTGATTTGCTTTATGAGCTCATGTAATTCCACTGGGGCCATTCTGTACGGCGCAATAGAAATTGGGGCAACTTCCGGGAGAGTTTCTATGACAAAATCCACTTCCCTATGCGGTGGCAAACCTGGTAAGTCGTCAGGAAATACTTCAGGAAGTCTCTCACTACCGGGATTTCCTCCAATGTGGGATTAACCTTTTCGGTATCTACCACATGGGCTAGATATGCTTCACAACCCTCTAACATCAATCGTCTTGCCTCCATGGCTAATATTACACAAACTGGTACTACTTGACGATCCCCCATAAATATTACTTTTGATTCACCAGAACATTCGATCATCACTTCCTTTTCATAACAGACGACTATTGCTTCTGGTGCACACTTGGCTAGTGCCGCAAAACGGAGTTCATATTCTGCCATTGTCTGATCATCCCTTTGCACTAAATTTAGGAACTCCATCCTCTTCTTGTCTCGGTACATCTTGGGTCTGTATTTATCATCAAATTCTTTCTGAAACTCAGCCCAAGTTATTTCTCTTGGCTCATATCCCCTCTTTACAGACCTCCACCAAATCAAGGTATTACCCACGAACAAAGAAACAACATACTTAAGTCGATTATCTGGAGTGCAATTTACCAAGTTCATCACATCTTCGACTTTTTCCCACCATCTTTCAACAATATCTGGGTCTAGGGTACCTTTAAATTCTATAGCCCCCATCTTCCTGATTCTTTCATAATTACGGTCAACTGTAGGGACTACTAGTGCTGGCACTGAAGTGGATGCGTGCGCCTGTGCAAAGTAACTGCGCTTGGGCTTGAAAAGCCATTTGAAATATCTGTGCATACTCTGGTGGTAATCCTGCCACTGGAGCACTACCGGGAGGAATAGGAGCCTCAGCACCAACACCCTCTCGACCTACCTCCACCCCACCTGCACTTGCAGGTGCCACTGAGCCCTCTACGGACTTCGCTGACTCTTTCCTACTTGCTACTGAGTCAGCACGTGTACCTTGAGAAGCCATCCTACATTAAATAATTCAATCATTAGGGACATTTCACAATTATTATCCTAGAAACGTAGACCTGCTCTGATACCACCCTATGTAGCACCCCCTACTCGCTACATCTAATTATAACTATTTCATCCTTTCTTTAATCAAAACTCATTCTATAAGTAATTCTCTTTCAACTCGTAAAATAAATTCTAATTTATTAAAAATATATATATATACCACAAAAGATAATAGATATCTCCGAAAGTTTATATTCACCTTCACTAGTTGTTCTCATGTACATAACCTCAAGGAAAATCATACCACAACTTAAAACACAAATCTCAATAAAAGACCAAAATATTTAACAACCCAACAATCAAAAACTCTGGCTTCAGAAGTCACGGCTGACCCACTTAATAAAGACGATGGCACCACTCAAAAGTCCAATGTAGCTAATCAGTGTGACCTATTTCCTAAAAAGTACGTGGCAAGGAATGAGTTGGCTACTCAATAAGTATGGCCAATCAGTTTATATATATACACAGGCAACAATTCACACATATGCAGTCACATTTACTAACAGTCATTAGTCATATAGCAACATCAGATATAAGAAGTAATACATACTCACAACTATAAATCAATCTATGACACAATATTCGACATTATCGTTTATTAGTTAAGGGCCCCACTTACTCTAATTGGTATACATCAGTCAATGATTTCGCCGGCCATCATCATATCATTTTTATAGCAATTGTGATATTTAATTTGACACTAATTTAAATAGTCAAAATCATAAAATACTCCGATTAAATAGTTCACCGCTCAATATAATCAATATTTAATAAACGGACTAATTCAAGATCCATACCTGTGTGTGCGTTGGTGTGTGTTTTGTTTGTCTAATATGCCAATGACTTTCAATTTAACATATATATATATATTTAGTGAGTGGTGAGGCGGTGGGCCTTTCCCTCTAATTCATATATATATAATATTATATCACTACTAAAATACATATATATAGATTATATTACTTAATAATATATATATATTATTTATATATAAATAATATTATTATTATTTTATTTATTTTAAACTTTTTTCAAAATACCCATTACGTCCTTTCTAATTTTTCTTAATCAATATAATTTTGCCCCCAAATATTATAACGAACTCCAATTTATTCTATTCAAGTTTTTATTATATCCCAAATTAAATTTATTGTATAACTTATTTACTAATTAAATTTAAATTCCTAATAATTACCAATTAGTCTTTCAATTACGAACAAAATTCTACGGACGTCACAATATACATAAATATTGATCATTAAAATGATTATGTTTGTGTTAGAGTGGAGTGAAAAGGCGTGTCGTTGGGAGACGAGGCCCTTTGGACTTATCAAACTCCTCTTCAATCAAAATGGCCTGGATGCTATCAGTCCCCAAACAAGGAGCTAGGATGGGCACACGCCTTGGTCCTTAGGGGTCATGGCGCAAAATGATGCGACTTGATTAATGTTTTGTTGCGCAAGGTATAAACATCTCTTTTAAGATCCCCGTAGGTGGTGCGGAAAAAGCACTTCAACAGAAAGATGAGGTCTAAGAGCTTATAAGTCACTCAAATTTTTCATTTGCGGTCAATCTGAAATGATTGTTAAATATTATATACACGTATATATATATATTACATATATATGCCTCTTCGTTTGTATATTGAACAAGTTATGATCCCCTTCCATTCTCCACTTCAGCTTTCATTTCAAGTACACATCTAAGCTTTGTAACATATTCCCATGTATGGCGGCAACTAGTCCAGGTCATTGACATCCTACCTACCCATCATGTTAAAGAAAAGAAATTAAACTTGTAATTGTCAAAGCAAGGACTTTGGTGAGTATTCTTCTTTCAAATTGGTATTGGGGCTCAAAGGACACTTCCAATATCCAGAAGTAGCATCCCGCCACTCTATCTCTTGCAAAAGATAATTTATTTGTAAAATTTAAATTCTTCCACCACCTGCAATATCATTTCACTCAGTTCTAAAGATTTAAATTAAACAAACATATTTGCAGAAAATTCTTACCTAAATTAAGTTCGGTTTGAACCAAATCAATCACAAAGTAAGTGTAATTATCGTTTTTAGTCATTTGTGTTAAGCATGCATGATTTAATTATGAAGTACAACCATTAGGTAACTCAGCAGACTCAAAAGAATCTTTTATTAATCAAGTTTGTAGTCTAATTTATCGAACAATTGACTAACAATTTGGTCACGCTGGGTTACATGATTGTTTACTATTTTTAACATGAATACTAATATCTAAGTTTATTTAGTCTTATTGCTTCTGCAGTAATAGCGTAGCTATTCCTTAGCTTTAAGACTATATGTCTTGGTGTTCTATTCCTTTTCATTTCTGCAAACCATTTGCAGAAATGTACTTCTAGAGCAAATGTCCAACACTTGGCAATATAAATAGTAATCATGCTCTCTCAATAAATGCCATAGCTCTGAAGGGGAGATACTCCCTCTTCTAATGCCCATTGATAATTTTATGCAAATATTATATGTAAATTTTGACTGCTAAACTATTATTCCACTTTTTCTTTCACCCTCGCCCATCGAGGCGACATGAGCGTTGAAAGCGCTTGCAGCGACTGACTTTACTTCATCCTTCTTTCTCATTCGGCGTTGGGCACCCTTGCCTTTCACTTTTGAGGTCGAAGCCTTCAAATCCAATACCAATGGCGCAGATTGTTCAATTGTTGCCGTGTATTAGTCCAATCATTTTTATCAACTCATAAAATGATCTTCTCAAGCCCATTTAGAGTTTATGATAAATAGGTCAAAGGAGGGATGAAGGGACCTGAAGGATTACATCAATGTATATCTCCTTTTAAGATCAACATTGAGGTCTGAGAGCTTCCCTATAAGGGATTGCATCTTAACTCAATGTTTATGTACAGACGACCTTCAGTCATCTTGGATTCAAGAAATGCTTTCGCTGTGGTATATCCAATACGCCTGTTCGGTGCCGCATAAATTTAATTTATGTGGAGTATTTATTGAGCCAACATTATCCAGCCTGTCATACCGCTCATGGATGATAGAAGCAGGTATGACATTAAGGATCTTGCATTTGTCCTTATGCCTTAATCCCGAATATCATATGTTTCATAAGCAAGGACTCCTTTCACATGTCCAATGGAAGTGGCTTTTTCATGACATAAGCCTAGGCTCGAAAATCGAGGACAATCCTTTGATTTTTACAGTTAATTTTAATGATTGTATTCCACTAAATAAATCTAAAAAATAAATAAAAATTGGAAAATGGTATCCAAGACATGCATTCTAAACGTAAAGTAGAAAATGTTAGAATAGGTGACCTGAAAGCCAATTGGATTTGCCATGCTTGTGATCTATTCTGACAATAACTCAATTTTATGTAATATTATTCAGTGAATAAAATGAGTATTTTCTATTGAAATATAATTTATTGTGCTCATTACATTTATGCTTGCATTTATTTCAAATATCACAACAAAGCCCACATACCACCTTGAACAACCATGCAATAATTGGACGGCGCAATGGATGGCGGTCATAAAACCAACTGTTTAGGATTGGGTCTGAAATGTTTCAAGTTGAGGACCTCAAGAATGGGCATCGAAGTGTCCTATGAAGACTTGCATTAAGAGTCACATTCCTTTGATGAGTGTCGTGTTTCATTGGTGCCACACGTGGGACGTCTATGTGATCTTAATGGATAGATTAACTAGGTGTCGAATCGACTGAATTGACTCGCGAGGATCATCATATGGAAGCCTTAAAGGCTTGGTCGGTATGACTTGAGTCCTAACTCCGATAGTACGGGAGTAGTCCTTAAACTTGAGGAATCACAGTGGTCACGTGCATGCGATGACTGTATCTTAAATTTGTGGGAGAGGTGATCCTGTCTCAGAGATGGTCATCATAAGCCTTGTCTAGTGCATTCAAAGCATGTGCGAGGACGGTGAGTTCCAAGAAAAGGATCCGTTCCCTGTCAAAATGTGACAGAGGTATCTCCTATGCAATTGGAGATGCGTTGACGCTCTATAAACCTGTGGCCATAGTCATTGGTCGAATAGGAAAAAGAGGTTCCTAGGTCGAGCAATTTGGCATAACATAATCTCAAGTATTAAGTATAAACATCTAGTCCGAGATGGGAACAATACCCAATTCCAGGCCCTAGACTCTGGAAAACAGTAGAGGGAAGGACCGTACCCGTATGGACTTTCGCCTAGTTTCTAGTGCTATGGACTGTTCCTAGACGGCCACCCATAGTGATGGGTTTTCTTGATCAAGGGTTGATCAAGAATTATTAATTTAATTAGATTTAATTAATAATAGTATTGGACACTAGCCCAAGTCTAGCTGAAAGGTGAACCTAAAGAGTCTCACACATATGACCGAGAAGGGACGAGTAATTAATTGGGAATAAATTCCACAAGTAATTGGATTGCTTATATATGAGAGATATCCATTGGATGGATAAGTCCAAGGATAAATTAATTGGATTAATTTATATTAGCCTTGCCCTTATTATTTAATAAGTTGGCATTATTATTTAATAAATTTTTATTGGGTTCATATATTTAATTAGATTAAAAATATGATGGACTTAATTAAGTGGACTTTAATTAAATTAAATTTAATTAAGATTTATTGAGCCTAGTACTTTAATTAAATAAAATCGGCCTAAGCTCATTAATTAAGGTGGTGGAAATGATTAGAAAAAGAAAATTATTGACAAACAAATTCACTTTTGGAAAGTGCCATGTTAGTGATCCTTTATTTAGAATAAAAGATTTTATTACCTTATGGATGGTTAAATGAATCTAGACATATTTTAATGCATCCATACAAGGTATATATATGTATATTAGTTATTTGGAATAATTAATGAATACATAGTAAAGCAAGAAACTAATTTTCCTTTTCAAAAGTTACTCCACTCGACCGAATCCCTTCCTGTGTACACTTGATTTGTTTTTCTCCTTAATTGTTTTCTAGTGAATTGAGTTGAGGAGTCCCAAGTTCCATTATGGTGTGGACGCAACTTTAGAAAATTTCTACATTGAAGCCTTGTGTGAATGGATCAATCGAAGGAGGTTCGAAATATATCAAGTCAAAGGTAATTCTTGATTTATGATTTATGCACCTCTCGTTTTACATTCCACCATTAGCACCGTTAATTTTATTATAGTTTATTATTAGCTACATCGAACGCCGGGAAAATTCAAGGGTACATCTCGGGCTGATCCACTCGCACTTCGAGGTGATTTCAAGTGGTATCAGAGCCCGGTTCGATGCAGGGGCTATGGTTATGTGTGAATAAGCATGAAAATATATTCTTTATTGCTTTTGAAGCATGATACTTTTTGACTTATTCTTGAACAATTATGTGAGAAAATTAAGTTGTCTAATTTTTGCAAGTTTGAATGATTTTAAGTATTTTATGAAAATTGAATTTTTGGTAAAATACTTGTTTTAATTTCAGTTTAATGTGTTGAAATAAAAAAAAACTGGCACTGTAGCAGTGCACTGACGGTTTGCAGGCAACGCGACCGGGCATGCGCAAGCATGCTGGCAGAGGAGTGCGTGCGTGCGCGTGGCAGGCTGTGCGGCCGCTGCACTGCCGACGGCTAGGTCATCTTTTATCGTTCTTTTGAAAAATTAGATTTTTTAATTTCTGCATATTTTCTAAAAAAATATTAATTATTATTGATTTAATTTTGGAGAAAATTAATTTTTTTTCAGAATTAAATTACTTTATTATTTTTTTTAATTGCGTGCAATGGATACACGAGGATTAATCATCTTTAAGTTGCAAATTTTATGCTTATTGTGTTCTGCATATAATTGTTTGTCGTGATATTGGATATCGAGATATTTTAGGATGTTCATTTTCTTGTCTAGCATGATTAATTGTTATTATGTGCTAGAATAAATGTGAATGGATGACCATGGAGCCCTAGACCACATGTATGTCTTTTAAAAGTATGTCGGACATCCCCTATGGTTCAGCCATAGGATGCATTCAGTATTTTGTCTAGTGCACCTGGCCAGATGTCTTGTACGTTTTTGAGCGTGACGAGCAGATATCAGGCATGCACGGTGCCTTCATGAAGAATGGTCGCCTTCGATAAGTGGCTTGAGAACAACTACAAGGTCCGCAGTATCATATTATCTTCAATGTCTAATGATATCTAAAAGCAATATGATATGCTTGATGATTTTCCCTTGATAATGCTCCGCATAAAGGAAGTTTATGTGGTTCCTGATTGGCATATTAGATATGCTGCAATAAAAGTATTTCTCAGGACCAAGATGGCCGAAGGATTGTCTGTACAAAGTGACTGGGTTAAGACACTATCCCTAGTGGAGAAGCTCGAATACATTAAAGTTGGGCTTGATAAGGATACGTACATTGACGTGATCCTTCAGTCACTTCCTCCATCCTATGACCCATTTATTATTAACTATAACATGAGTCAACTTGAGAAGTCTATTCATAATTAATATGCTGGTCCAATATGAGGCGACGACCATAAGTCTACGCCAGCGGTATTGGTAGGAGATGCTCCAATTTCCAAACTGAAAGGCAAGAGGGCCGAACGCTGAAAGAGGAAGAAGGGCAAGGAAAAAGACATCACAGCCACTACTAGCGCTTTGAGCACCCCTACTGCTCCCGTGGGAATGGGCAAAGGGAAACGGAAGGTTAGCAGTTCTCAACGATCGAAAGTAAATGACGTCTGCAATCATTGCCAAGGAAAGGTGCATTAGAAGAGGGAGTGCCCACAACTCCTCTCCAATCTAGGTATACTTGTATTGAAGTAAATATGATAACTAATTCTGCTTCTTGGGTATTGGATGCCGGCTGTGGAGCTCACATTTGCAATAACTTGTAGCTGGTGGAAGGAAGCAGAAAGTTAAGTAAGGATGAGATGATTTTAAGGCTAGGCAATGGGAAGGTTGTCGCTGAGAAGCCGTGGGATCTCTCAACTTAGTTTTTCATGATCATATTCAGATAGAATTAAAAGACTATTATTATGTACCGAGCATGATTAAGTATATTATTTTCATTCCTGTTTTAGAAAATGATGGTTATATATTAGCAATCAATAAAACTAGTTTTTATTTGATGATTGATAATAACTCTCATCTGCTTGGTACATTAGTTAATCGTCTTTATATTCTCCAGCAGTCTAATTGGATTATGACTTCCCAACACAAACAAAACTGGATAATCATGGAAACGCACAGCTATGGCATGTAAGCCAGGCCATATCTCAAAAGATAGGATGAGGAAGTTGGTAGAATAAAAGAATCTAGAGGTAGACGACTTGGATAACCTACCGACTTGTGAATCCTGTCTAAAAGAAGAAATGACTAAGGAGCCTTTTGTTGGACAAAGTGCGCTTGCTAATGGTCTTTTGGGTTTGATCCATACAGATGTTTCTGGACTATTAAACACTCCGGCTAGAGGACGATACTCGTACTTCATAATCTTTACCGATGATCAATCACTGTATGGTTATGTTTGCCTAATGAGGTACAAGTTTGAGGTGTTTGGAAGGTTCAAGGAGTACAGATTTGAAGTTAAGAATCAAACTGGAGGTAAAATTAAAGCCATTCCTTCAGAACGAGGCGGAGAGTATTTAAGTGGTGAATTCATTGATTCTTTAAAGGAGAATGGAATTCTCTCTCAATGGAGTGGCGTGGCTGTAAGGAAGAATCGAACCCTGTTAGACATGGTTCGATCCATGAGTTTTACGGAATTGCCCCCTTCCTTCTAGGCTCATGCTCTGTAGACGGCGGTCAAATTTCTTAACATGGCCGGCATCTAAGATGGTGCCCCAGACGCCATATGAGATATGGCATGGCAAGCCTGTGTCTTACAAGTACTTGAGAGTGGGGTAACCTCGCATACGTCAAGAGGCTAGTGGGAGACAAACTAGACTCAAGGTCTAGTCTCTGCAAGTTTGTCAAATATCCGAAAGAAACTGCGGGATACTACTTCTATGATCCACCTGTGTAGAAGGTTTTTGTTTCAAGAAACGCAGTGTTCTTGGAAAACGGTTTTCCTGCGGATAGTTAATGGGATGAGGTGCTACTTGAGGACGCAAGTGAGACACCTCGGCAGAATGAAGGTACCTCATTTGAGCCTATAGTTCCCATTGATAGTGCTCCAGTCCTCCGTAGGTCAACCATGGAATCACGACCACCTGAAGGTATAAATTTTTGGACTGACTAGTCAATTTGAGAATGATGGAAAGATGTAAGGAGAAGCAATGTCGGGGATTGATTTCGGATAAGTGGTTTGAGGCTATATGGTCCGAAATGGACTTGATGGTTCAAATCAAATTTGGACCCTCATAGGCCCACCTAAAGGTGCTAAGCCTGTTAGGTACAAATTGGTCTACAAACATAAGTTTGGAGCTGATGGAAGATTATAACCTTCAAGGCTAGGCTCGTGATAAAAGGATACACTCAACAACCTAGGGTCGATTTCGAGGAAACTTATTCGCCCATAGCCATGGCCAAGTCCATTCGGATTCTACTTGCCATAGCAACATGATATGACTATGAAATATTGCAAATGGATTCTAAAATGGCTTTCTTAATAATTTCGTTGAGGAAGAGATCTACATGGATCAACCGGAGGGTTTCACTTCCATTAGAGAATAACAGAATGTCTGTCATCTCCAGAGGTCCATCTAGGGCCTCAAACAAGCTTCCTGACGCTAGAACACACATTTTCATGAAGTCATACGGGGTTATGATTTCATCAAGAATGAATTTGATCCTTGCGTATGCAAGAAGACCAGTGAGAGTGCGGTTGCGTATCTTGTGCTTTATATAGAGGACATCTTACCCATTGGGAATGATATTAAGATGTTGGCGACATTAAAGCATGGTTGTCCACACAATTTTCCATGAAGGATATGGGTGAGGCCTCTTACATCCTTGGCTTCAAGATCTATAGGGATCGATTTAGAAGGATGTTAGGGTTGACCCAATCCTCGTATATTGAGAAAGTTTTAAAGAGATTCAAGATGAAATACTCAAAACGAGGATTCCATCCCATGAGGCATGTGATTAAGATGTCCAAGCAGCAGTCTCCCAAGACTGATGAGGAACTTAAAAGGATGTCAGACATCCCCTATGTTTTAGCCGTAGGAAGCATTCAATGTTGTCCAGTGCACCAGGCCCGATGTCGTGTACGCTTTGAGCATGACGAGCAGATACGAAGGATGCGCCTGGGAGGCTGAATATATTGCGGCTTCGGAAGCAGCTAAGGAAGCAGTTTGGATGAAAAACTACATTTAAGAGTTGGGTGTGCTACCTAACATTGCTGAACCCGTAGTTATCTTCTGTCATAACAACGGGGCAATAGCACAAGCAAAGGAACCGTGATCTCATCATCATTCCAAACATATTCTTAGACGCTACCATTTGCTTTAGAGAGATGGTGGGATGAGGTGACGTTAGGATGGACCAAGTCAGCTCAGTAGAAAACACAGCGGATCACTTGCTAAGCCGATGTCACAAATTGCCTATGCTTGGTATCTGGATAAGTAGGGTTTGAGGTCGATGGGTGATTGGCTTTCGATCAAGTGGGAGATTGTTAGAATAGGTGACTTGAAAGCCAATTTGATCGACATGCTTATAACCTATTCTAACAATAACTTGATTTTATGTAATAGTATTCAGTGAATAAAATGAATATTTGCTATTTGGCATTTCATTTGTTGTGCTCATTACATTTATATTTGCATTTCTTTCAAACATCACAACAAAGCCCTTAGACCACCTTGAACAACTGTGCAATAGTTCGACTACGCATTGGATGGCGGTCATGAAACCAACTGACAAGGGTTGGGTTTGAAATGTTCCAAGTCAAGGACGTCGAGAATGGGCATCAAAGTGTCTTATGACTTGCATTAAGAGTCGCATTCATTTGACGAGTCCGTGTTTCATGAGCGACAGATGTGGAACGTTTATGCGATCTTAATGGATCGATTGACTAGGTGACAAAATCGACTTAACTAACTCGTGGAGATCGTTATATGAACGCCTTGGAGACTTGATCAGTATGACTTGAGTCCCCGGCTCCAATAGTACGAAAGTAGTCCTCAAACTTGAGGCCACGGTAGTCACGTGCATGCGATGACTGTATTAGGGGCCTATGCGAGAGATGATTGTGTCACAAACACGATCATCATAAGCCTGGATGTGCGTTGGCAATAGTAATTTTGCTGCTATTTTCTTCCTTTTTCTTTTGTGTTCAATCATGAAACAGCAAAAAAATAAAGCATAAACCTAGAAAAATTTCTAATTTTTCATATGTTTTAATCATCCATAAATTGCAAAAAACAAACGACCCATTTACATAATGTAACCAATAAATGAAAGCGATAAAACATGCTTAAAAAAGCCATAAAAAGTACGTTAATCACATAACCATCAGCCCCTACATCGAACCGGACTCTGATACCACTTGAAGCATCGCGTGGTACGGCCCGACAACGCGCTAGCAGAAGTGGTGAAATAAAAGGCACAATAACAAAAATAAACGCAAGAATTAAATGAATCCAAGGAGTATACCCTTGTAGTTCTAAGGCGTTCAATGTACAAAAAGAAAAAAATAAACATGGGGCTGATATAGAAAGCATAAAACCGAAATTAAAGGGGGTGAAAAACGATACCTTCATTTTTCATGATCGCTTGAAATGCTCTTCACTTGAGGCACCAATGTAGCATCCCCCTAATTCGTCCACACCATACCAGAATTGGAATCTCTATGTTCTCTTGCTAGAAGAGAAGAAGAGGAAAAAAATGCACCAAGTGAATTGAGAGAGAGGGGCGGTCGAGCATCATGGAAGAGGACGTGGGGAAATTTTTTTGTGTTGTGTGATTATGATTATAATTATTTCTCAAATAATTATATTTTATATATATATATCTTGTTTGATAATTACGAATGTTTCTAAATACATCTATTATCTACAAGGCATATTTCTCTTTATTCCAAATAAAGAGATCCCCAAAATTGGTTAGAATTACACATTCCAAAAATATAATTTGCTAGCTATTTATTTCCTTCCATGCAATTAATTTCAAATTTATTCTTTATTCCTTTCCGATGATTTGTGTGTGACTCTTTAGATTCACCTTTCAGTTAGACATGGGCTAATGTCTAAAAGTATTATTAATTAAATTCAATTTAACTAATAATACTTAATTTAATCCTTAATCAAGAAAGCCCATCACCATGGGTGGCCGTCTAGCAACGGTCCATAGTACTAGACACTAGGTGAATTACCGTGTGAACTTTTAGGCTCTTGAGTCCATATAGGTACGGTCCTTCCATCTACCATTTTTCGGCCTTAGTTTAGGGCATGGAATCAGGTGTCGGTTCCCTTCCTGGACTAGACGTCTATGCTTAATATTTCAGATCGCTTTACGCCAAATTTCTCGACATATGGAACCTTCTTTTCCTATTCAATCAACGGCTGCTGCCACAGATTCATAAGCGTGAACGCATCTCCAAGTGCATAGGAGATACCTCTGTCACATACTGGCAGGGGACGGATCCTCTTCTTGGAACTCACCGTCCTTGCTACATACTCCGATTATACTGGACAAGGCTTATGATGATCATGTCTATGACACAATCAGCTCTCGCACAAATCCAAGATACAGTCATCGCATGCACGTGACTGCCGTGATTCCTTAAGTCTGAGGACTACACCAATACTATCGAAATCGAGGACTCAAGTCTACCGACCAAGCCTCCTAGGCTTCCATATGATGATCCTCGCAAGTCAGTTTAGTTAGTTAACCACTTTGTCAACTAACCCACTAAAATTGCATAGACGTCCAACATCTATCGCCGATGAAATACGACACTCATCCAATGAATGCATTACTCAGTGATAGTCTTAGTAGGACTCTCGATGCCCAGTCTCGAGGTCCTTGACTTGGAACATTTCAAACTAACCCTCAGAAGTTGGTTTTATAGCCGCCATCCAATGTGCAACCCAACTACATTGGTTATTAAGTGGTTTATGGTCATCTGTTATGACATCACAATTGTGCTTAATGTAATTTGGTAAGTCACAACAGATACAAGTGAGATTGCTTGAAGGGTTCTCAAAACCATCAATCTAATTGACTTTTGGTCACCTATTCCAACAAGGGACCTCTAGTTGACGGAGGCCCTCCGCTATAAATACAGGTTTAGCCCCTCGAGGTGGGGGACGATTCTCTCACTCTCTAAGCTATCTTTCAAGCACTCAACCAACATATTATCACATGTTCTTTTCCATAAATTTTATTCACTATATCTCAATTTTCAATAGAATTTGTTTACGTTTTGGCTTATTTTATCTTAAATTCAATACTAACTTGAGCGTCAGATTGTAAACATCTTTTATGCAGGTCCCCTCCTTGAACCTGCATACGCTTTTGTTCAAGCTTTGAACAGTAGTCCATATTCATTGAACCCATGCTATTTTCGCACGCATCAAGTGGCTCCATTTGCGGGAACCCAGATATAAAGACATGACTATTGGGAACACCCAACAACGCATTGAGCAAACAGAAGGGAGTGGAGACAATTGGTAATGCCCAGGCCTAGCAAGTTCAGTTACGGGCACCCCTAGCCCTCTCCAGTGCGACGACAGTCCTGGGACCCCTCTTCAGGGGAATTGTCCCTAGCACTTCTAGGGACCGTACAACCAATGATCGCGGTGCAATCAGAGATAAAATGTCGAAACAAACCCCAGTCTGCGTAGTGACTCCACTGGTGTGGATGTCCCAAAGGAAGAAGGTGAGAGGGTACCCCCTGCTCCTACACCATTGGTCGCGGAAGGCCAAGGACCGCATTTGCAAGCCTAGCAAAATATCTCCTCCAGTGGATCGTGCGTTTGGAGACCTGCAGAAAGGCCTCTAAGACGTCCAGTACCAGGTCATGGGAGCATCCCTCGAGGAGCAATAGGATATCCCCTTCACAGAAGCAGTAATGGCGGATAAACTACCTATGAGCTATCGTACTCTAGCTATAGACCGTACCACCGTACCATGAACCCACAAGAACACCTTTCGCATTTTGAGAATGCGGCCCTCTTACACCGATACACGAATGGAATCAAACGTCATGTCTTCATCACTACCTTAGCCAGGCTTGCCCAGCAATGGTTTAACCAATTACCCACATGCGTGATTAGGACTTTCCAGGAGTTTCGATCTCTCTTTCTGCACTTGTTCGCCAGTAGCAAAAACCATTGAAAAACCAAACTCAGCCTCTTTCGTAATCCGATAGAAGGATGGGGAGCCTTTGAAGGATGACCTATCGAGGTTCAACACTATGGCACTGGAGGTGCCCTCGGGCACCCAAGATGTTATGGTTAGTGCCTTCTCTTAAGGACTCTTGGATGGGGATTTCTTCAACTTCCTAGCAAAGATGCCTGCTTCAAAGTTTGATGTCCTCCTGGCTAGAGCTGTAAAGTATATCAACATGGAGGATGTTCAAGCCTTTCAAAGGGAGGGGCGCGGAGAGAAAAGGAAGGTGACGAAGGAGGAGACCCTTCCATGAAGCCCTGGACGAACTTGGATAGGAGACCATCCTTTCATAGGGCGAGTCGTATATACCTTATTCAATGTCCCCATCACTCAAGCTCACATGGTGGTAGAAGGCAAAGGTCTATTGCCACATCCATGAACGGCCAGGTGTGGCCCCAAGTCTGACAACTTCCATCATTTTATTAACGATTGTAGCCACACCACAAAAGAATACCGACACTTGAAGAGTGAAATCAAGCTGGTCGTCTAGAACGGATACTTGCAGGAGTATGAATGCAGGGAAAAGTCCCGAGGCACATGGCCAAAGCAAAAGCAAGAACCAAACAAGGCCAAGGCGATGAAGGACTCGAGTCCAGAACCTCTACCTAAAGAGACGTCTAGGCCCCTAGTCAGCGGAAAATCTGAAATTAACGACTCCCCACGCAAGGGGGTGATATGGATGATTGTATATGGACATACAGGAGGTGATTCATAAAAAGTTAGAAAATCTCAAGTATGGAAAGCACACGACTTAGCCTTGAAGCATGTCCTAGATGTAGAAGCTCTAGAGGACACTCCCCTTACTCAGTTTGGGCGAGCAAAATGGTTTGGACATAAGGCCCATGACAATGATGCCTTGGTCATTACGGTCCTATTGGCCAATAACGACATCGGAAGAATTTTCATAGACTCAGGAAGTTCGGCAGACATCCTGTTGGTGAAGCTTATGACCAATGTGCTTGGAGATATCCCTCGGAAGCAGTAGACACTTCCTTGTACAATTTCACAGAAAAAGTGGTACATCCTTGGGGCATGATCTTGCTCCCCTTGACCCTGGGGAGCATGCCATCCCAGAGGACATTTTTTATTAAAATTCTTGGTCCTAGACATACCCTTTGCAGACAACATCATTCTAGGTAGACACACGCTTAACGCCTTTGAAGCTGTGATCTCCACCTACCACATAAAGATTAAAGTCCTCGTACCTAGAGCCATATCTGAAGTACAAGGGGACCACTTGCAACCTCGGAAATGCTATGTGGAAGATGTTTGAAAAAGGTGGAAATAGAGTTCAAATGGGGCATCGAAAGAAGAACCTTCGAGCAAGCGAGGGAAAGACCCCGCACTCATGGGAGAGGAGAAACGTATCAAGGTTCAACCAGCTGAGGAGCTACTTTCTATAGAACGCGTACCCAGGAATCCTTAAAGAAGAACTGGAATTGGCTCCTAGATGGAGGACAACATTAGGGAAAAAGTAATTCAATGCCTTCAATGGGATATAGACATCTGGCGTGGACCGCCCAGGACTTGGAGGGGATAGAATAGGTGTCATCACTCACCATCTCAACATAAACCCAAGCATCAGGCCCGTAAAATAGAAGAAAAGCCACTTCGGACCCGAGAAGGATAAAATTAACCAAACCAGGGTGCATAAACTACTAACGACAGGACACAATAGGGAAATACAATTTTTTTAGTGGTTATCCAATGTTTTCTTAGTACCCCAGCCAGGAGGAAAATGACGAATGCATGTGGACTTTAGGGACCTCGGTAAAGCATGTCCAAGGACTTTTACTCCTTGCCTAGGATTGATTAACTAGAGCATCCCATGTTAGGATGCAAACTACTAAGTATGATGGACTGCAAGAAAGGATGTCATCAAATCATGTTAGCTCCAGAGGATCACAAAATAGTCATTTTCATCACCTCTTCAAGTACCTTTTGTTACATTGCCATGCCATTTGGCTTAAAGAATGGCAAAGTCACGTACCAGAATCTAGTGGATAAGATATTCCGACGTCAGTTAGGGAGAAACGTTGAAGTCTACATAGACGAAATGATAGTAAAAAGCAAGATAGCTGAAGATCATATCGTAGACATGGAATATTGTTCTCAGTCTTAAGAAAGGATAAGGTGAAGCTCAACCTAGGTAAATGTGCATTTTTAGTGCGTGGAGGACGCTTCCTGGGGTTCATGGTAACTCCAAGAGGCACTGAGGCTAACCCGCTCAAGATCAAGGCATCCTTAACATAAAGGCCCCGGCAAACATTAACGAAATACAATGGTTGATTGGGAGGATAGCAGCACTTAATCAATTTATTTCTAAGTCTGCCGAGAAAATCCTACCCTTTTTCAAGACATTAAGGATGGCCAAAAACTTTGATTGGAGTACCGATTGTTAGCAGGCGTTCGAAGAGCTCAAGATGTATTTCGCGGGGCTCTCCCTGCTAGTTAAGCCTTCATTGGAGGACACCCTCTATCTCTACCTTTCCACCACCCCTCATGCAATTAGCTTCATTCTTCTCCGGGAGGAAGGAGGAAAACAAAGGCCCATTTACTATGTTAAAAAGGTGTGCATCAACTCGGAAGGACGATATACCCCCATAGAAAAAATTGTTCTTCCATTAGTGGTCAAACCAGGAGGATGCGTCCCTACTTCATCTCATATCCCACAGAGCTAAGAACCAACTTACCTTTAAAGCAATCTCTAGACAAACTAGATAGATCAGGACGATTGGTGAAATGGACTGTAGGATTAAGTGAATACTACATCTCCTACTTACCACGCACAACTATCGAAGCCCAGGCTTTGGCGGACTTCATCTCAAAGAAGATGAGGCCACGCTTCAAGGAGCTCCCAAGAAAGGGGTTTGGCTATTTCATTTGCGGGTCGGCCACATTATAGGGAACTAGAGCAAGCATGTCATTACCTCCCCCCAAGGAGAGTACATGGAGTTTGCTATAAAATTTGAATTCAAAGCCTACAATAATGAGGACGAATATGAAGCACTTGTGATAGGCATGAGGATGGCTCACGAATGTCTATTCAGACTCCAAATTGATAATAAAACAAATAGAAGTAATGCACGAGGCTAAAGAAGATAGCATGGTGCAGTACCTGCAACAAATAGAGGAACTAAAGGCAAAATTTGAGGCTCCCACCTCATATAAATCATAGGGGAAGAGAATGTTAAGATCGATTGCCTTTCAAAATTAGCCAGTATCGAACCAGGCGTATCACCATACAGTATCTACCATAGCCCTAGGCTCCCTTGAGCATACAAGCCATCTCCCCTTCGAGAAGATTGGCGGACACTTCTGGTGAGATAGCTGAAATGGGGATACCTCCCGGATAATACATGGGGATGCCGCTAGACTCAAAGCTTGAGCCTCTCATTTCTTATTACAATGAGAGATCCTATACAAAAAGTCCTTCACACACCCTCTAGTTTGATGCTTATCCCAGGAGGAAGCAATACACGTATTCAAGGAGATACATAGTGGGTGATGTAGAATGCATGTTGGGAGTTGGATATTGCCTAACAAGGCCATACAAGCCGGATATTTCTAGCCTACCATGAAGCAGGATGCACAACAGTTGGTGGACAAGTGCGAACAATGCCAAAAGCATTCGACTCTTATACATCAACCAGCAAAGCCCCTCACTACCATGCTATCACCATGCCCTTTCTCCAAATGGGGCAGAACATAGTGGGACCTTTCCCTCAGGCCACAGGGTAGAGAAAATTCCTGCTCGTGGCCACCGATTACATCACAAATTGGGTGGAGGTAGAACCACTCTCCCGAATCACGAAAGGAAAAGTAATGAAGTTTTATATGACGAAATATCATTTGCCGCTTCGGGCTTTCTCTAGAGATCATTTTCGACAATGACAGATAATTTCAAGATCAAAAAATACAAAAATGGTGCGAAAGTCTACACATCAAGCAGAGATTCACTTCAGTGGCACACCCCTAGGTCAATGGATAGGTGGAGGTCACTAATTATATATTAGTATAAGGAACCAAGAGGAGGCTAAAACGAATAGGAAGAAATTGGATGGAAGAACTAACTAGCAATTTATGGGCGTATCGAACAACCCCAAGGAGCTCTATAGGGGAGAATCCTGTCATTGTGGTATGTGGAACCGAGGCATCTTCCCTGCTGAATCAGGGATGTCCTCCCACAGGATCCTACACTTTTCATAGGAAAACAACATAGAACTCCTCAAGGAAAATCTCGACCTAATTGAGGAACTACGGGAGAAGGAGTTCCTCAGCATACAACGATATAAAAATGCGATGATCAGTGCCCACAACAGAAGAGCAAAAACCTGAGGTTTCCAAGTTGGAGACTTAGTATTGCGAAGGGTTGATACCTTGAAACATGTGAGAAAACTAGACCTTAATTGGGAAAAATCGTACAAAGTCATGAGAGTGATAGGTCGAGGGGCCTACGAATTGGAATATGGAGAGAGACACCCCCTGACTTGTCGATTGAATGTTCACAATCTTAAGAAATTCTACACATGTTGAGGGGCATCTTTAATCAACATTCCTAGAGGAGCATCCTTCTCAACAAACTAAGCCCCCAGAGGGACCTCTTCATCAAAAATAAAAGTCTCCTAAAGGAACATCCTCATCAAAAAACAATGTCCTCCCGAAGGACACCCTTATAAAAAATAATACTCCCTAGAGGGGTATCCTTATTAAAAACCAAATGTCTCATCGGGGCATCCACATCAAGAGACATCCTTCTCAAATACTTGACCTGTCGAAAGGACATTTTCTAAAAAAGGTCATCCCATCAAGAAAAAATGTATGAAATTTTTACATATTTCAAATAAAACCTCAGGTTGAGGCACAAATTTATCTAGGAGTAAGCCCTGTACTAAATACACAGGCATCCGCGATTATGGACTTCGTGTTCCCATCAAAAACTCTCATATACCTCTTTCTTTTAAATGAACATTTATTCCTAGTGAAGTGACATGAAATTAACAATACTCTCTAAGATGGATGGCAGTTGAAAAAATAGGTACAAAGGTGTAAAGAAAGAGACATCATATATGTGAACATTGTCTCCCAAAGATCATGAACTCGCCCTTGTTCATGTAAAACAACAATCACCCAAGTGAAAATCTAAATAGTAGACACCAACTCAAACAGAAATAAGCATACCAAAAATGCAGCAAGCAAATTGGCGGCAAGGTTTAGACAATAGTAAGCAAAAACAGGAAAGCGTGGTGACATTCTCCCTGGCTAAAATCCAGCTAGGGGAACAAAAGAAAAAGAAGCATCCACAATAATAGAAATTAAAATTGTCTCATCCCCAACTGTGGTAGGAAAAAAACTGTGCCAAACAGAGAAAGAAAAAATATTTTTTGTAGGGAAGGGGGGTACATCATGAATCAAGCTACCCCAAACTCGGGGTCTTCTCATCAACCTAGGCAGAAAGGGTTGCGGTCACCTGGAGCACTAGGGGCAACTTCCTCCATCGCTCTAAAGGGCCCCCTATTAGGACATCCCCTTTAATGGGAGTTGGCAGCGTAACTTGACGGGGGAACTCCTTACTACTGCCTTGACTTCCCCTATAATATGGTCAAGATCTTCTTATGCAAATTTTACTCAAATTTGAGTGATTGAGCCTGGGATATTTTTCATCAAAAACAAATCAAAGGATGAGAGGTTACTTTTTTCCACAGGGAGAGGCTTGGCCATAGGACGGGGAGGACTGGAAAAAGGGTCTTAGACACCCTCCACCACTGTATCAAAGTTTAGAAAAGAAGTACCTTCTTCGGCAGGGGGTATCCTTAAGCTGCAAACTGTTCCCTATAGGACTAAAATCCGTACTAGAGGTAGGGCACTGTTACCTCAACCACCTCTCTCTAGAACTCTTCAGACTTTTGATATTCCAAGAGGTGACTTGCTGAGTAGCCCTCCAAGTACTCACGGCCTTCATCGATATTGGGAAAATTAAGCCTGACCTGATCAGTTGCCCTTTTGATCTAATCTAAACTAGTCCTCCTTTAGTGCGGAGAATTCCTCTTAATCCTCTTTACCTTCTTCTCCACTCCATCCTCCAGCATTCTCCTCTGGGCATCCCCCTGAGGAGAGGGAGACACCACCTGAGTTGCGAGATAAGTTCCTCCCATAAAGCCGCATATGAAGGATGAAAGTCAAAAGAAGAATAAGCAAGAAACAATATGCAAAACATGATTGGAAGCACATACCTTATCAAACCAGAAGATATCATCCTATTAAGCCCCTCCTGGGACATGGAGAAAAGGATGCGCTTGTCCCCTAGGGTAAGCACTCCCCTCAAAATTTCTGCAGCGGGGGAGGACTCGCCCTCCCTCTCTTGATCAACTAAATGGTGGGTAAATAAACTCTCAATAGAGGTTTGATGGGCTTGAAGGCAGTACTCCCTAAGTCTCGAGGAGAAGGAAGGGGAGGATGAGGAGTTGTAGTAGAAAGGCGGGTGGAGTTGATTAGAGGGGTGCAAATAGAACTCACCCTGGCCCTCTTAGAGGAAATCCCTGGTGTCACGGCAGCAAGATGATTACCTTTGATTTGCTCTAGGGGGTTCCCCCTGCAAGTCTTGGACAAAGGAGGGGTGGCAGTCGCACAACCCACCCAGACATCTGATCGCCTATTAGCTTAATAAACATGATATGCTCTGCGAAAAAGAACAAAATAACCATTAGGACCCCATATCATCAAAATATCAAGAGCAAAGGAAAAATAAAATCAAGAGAAATAAGGTTACATAGGGGCTCCCCCAAGGGCTCAACTCAAGGGCTCGAACTGAAGTGGCCCAAAAGCCTCCCATCAATCAAACTCCTACAGTCATAAGGTTTCTCGTTCAATTCCTCCAATAGGGAGGAGAGGGCTACCTTCCTATCAGACGAAGAAAAGGGAATGGCAGGAAAAGAGTCATAAATTTACCTATCAGGGAAGGTCGAGGGATGAGGAGGTAAGGCATAGAAGAAGCTTCCCTTCCAGCATTTTGGAGGATTACCAGTAGGAAGGAAGGCCACCCCTCCAACAGGGAGAAAAATGAAAGAACCCAATCTCGGTGCCTTTCAATAGGAAACACTGAGAGAAGACTTTAGCAGTCATGGGGGCACCATTAAAATACAAAATCATGAGGAAAAACCTAGTCAATATGAGAAAAAAGTTTGGAGCCAATTGATTCAAGAGAACTTGAAAAAATGACCAACCTCTTCATAAAAATATGGGTTGGGGAAGGAAAACCAACCCTAAGTTGGGAGGACAAGAAACTTAAGAAATTATGGGGAGGGGAATGGGGACGACTGTTAGGGAATCTCAAACTCCTCCACTAGTTGACGAACGCCTGGAAGTTTGAGGCAAGAAATGCCTTAATCCGCCGTGGATTAGGCGACCCCTCTCTCCTCCTCCCTAGGTGATGAGCCTTCCTATTTTTTTCCCCTACCCCATCTTCCTCATTAGTAGACTCATCCAACAAATGGTGGGCAGCTATTACAGCCTGTCTTAGGCTCCACCTTCGGCCACCGGCATAGTCAGACGAGCCAATGCCCATCCTCTTAGAAGTGGCTTCAAAGATATCATCACCTGGCAGCACCTCTCTCACAAATTTGACGGACTCATCTAAATATGCCATGAAGCTCAAGAAAAATAAATGAGAAATGTGCGACAAAATAAAGAGATGAAAAATAGAAAGAAGGAAGTAACGAGGGAAACTTACAAACTTGTGAAAAACGTCTCTCTCTCTCTCTCTCTCTCTCTCTCTCTCTCTCTCTCTCTTCAAGACGTGGGAAAAAAGGGAAAAGGGACTACGCGTTAAGGCTGGAATAAAGGAGAAGTGGGGTAATTAAGCCCACTCCTAACACAGTAACTACCCCTCATTGGGCATTTACCAAAAAAAAGTAGGCGCATGAAAGGGGTGGTTAACGCCCCTAACAAAGGCAATGATGGCTAGGGCTAGCCTTAGCCTTCACATCTCGAGCAAAAAAGTAAGGAGCAAAGCCCCGGGTAGCATACTTTGTCAATACTCAATAAGGGAAAAGCTCTAGCAAGACAATGAGGAGGAGCTCCACCGAGCATACATACCTTCTACTCTAAGAAGGAGCCGCTAGGCACCCTCCTCCTTAGAGCGGGGGAGGGCTCAATGATGTGTGTGTGTCAACGGTGGCCCAACCTAAAATAACATGGGTGCCTAAAGCCTAGTTAGCCCAAGAAGCCTAAGAAGAAGGGAGGAGGCCCAGAATACCCCACGACCCAGACCATGGTTACAACCCAGCGAGTCATTTGGCCCAAAAGGCCCATATACGTAGTAGCCCACACGTCACCGTGGCATCCAGTTGACCCAGCTGTCAGCAGCCACCTTAGACCACATTAACTCAAGGAGATCTTCAGAGGAAGGAAGGACTCCCTGACACTAGGACTTCTTGCAGGCGAGGGGTCTCCCAAGCTAAAGAAGACTTTCACTAAGGCACATCCAACTGCGGATAAGGATGACTTATCTCTTATCTTACCATCCCAACCAACTGCGGATAAGGATGACTTATCTCTTATCTTACCATCCCAACCAACTTCCACAAGAATCTTGGGAGTAGGATAGATACCTAGCAGACAGAGACACTCCCCTATTGATACAAGTTTAGTCCCTGCATTCTGGTGATGACTCTCTCACTTTCTAAGCTATCTTTCAAACACTCTACCAGCATATTATCACGTGTTCTTTTTTCATCAATTTCGACTTTCACTCGAATTTCCTTACCTTTTTGGCTTTATTTCATCTTAAATTCAATACTAATTGGGCGTCCGAGTGCTATGTCTTTTTGCAGGTCCTGTCTTTAAAGCTCGCATACGCTTCGACCCAAGTTTTGAACAATAGTCCATATCCATTGAACCCGTGCTATTTTTGCACGCATCAAGCGGGAAGGAAAAGAATTGGGGGAAATTTATATAAATAGGTAATAGAGTAAATATAAAAAAAATAACATGTATTGTTTTATCTTTCTGGCCTTATACGTTCAACCCCCCTCCCCTAATTTTATATGAAAATGAAATTAAGCTCTTTAGGGGTTCCATATATATCTAATTTTACTTTCCCTCCAACTATCCTTCCTATTCAAAAATCAAATATTTTCTTATGCATATACTTTTACTTCTACTTCTCTTATACACCTAAGATACATTGCATAATACCCCTTCAGGGGTGTAGTTGTAATTTTATAAATAAAAAAAAGTATCTGTATAATCTATACTATTAGAAAGGAAAGATTGTTTATAGACTCAAAGTGGTAGTTTTGATACCACTACACCAAATTATTATAATACCAAAAATGCTTTTCAACTTCTGAACTCATGTTAAAATAACTACTTAATCAAGTTCCTTAACTAGAAAATTGATTCCATGCAATTACATGTACTAAAAACTTAATTTACTTTCAATTTATTTAAGTTTATCATTAATTGAAATTGAGATGACATATTCGTATTTCTTTTGCATGTATATATAATCATCGCTATGGATATAATACATACTCTACAAAGTTTCAATGTTTAAGTTCATTTAAGTAAAACATGCATTGATAATTACGCCATTAAAAAAAGTTACCAGATAATTTTTATATATGATGTTGTAAGACAATGTTAAATTTTAATATAAAAGAACAAATTATTTGATTTAAAAAATAAAAGCATTAGTAAAAATTATGTGTGCAGATATTGCATGCAGCCATATCTAGTTAAAACTTAATTTTAGGATTTCTTTATAACATACTGTAATGGATAAAACGAGGGATTTGCGGGAGTTGTATATTATAAAGTTGAGGCAAAAGTTGGAATCTTTATCTTTAAATCAATTATTGTCCCGTTCTGGTGCTAATTGAAGCAACAATTTATCTCTTAAGATACAACGACTTACAATCTCAAACTAACAGCACTACTAACTTTGAGAAATGACAAACCAAATAATATTTTTGAATATCTTAATAAAAGACAATACGATTTTATTGCTAACACATTGAAATATTCTCTAAAATGTTTCCAAGTTGAATGAAATGAACTTGTTCAAATAAAGTGAATAGGGGAACCTATTTATAGAAGTTGAAAATGTATCATCCAACGGACATGTCGAATCAAAAAAGATACATTTGGAAGGCTATAACCTTTCATCCGAATGGACGCGTCATCTCCCAAAAGGACATATCACTTTACTCAAATGAACACATCATTTTATCTAAAGGGTTTCATCCAATTGACATATAATTTCAACCAAACAAATCCATTCAATTGATCAGATACGATTGATAATGATTGGGCAATCAACTGTCATCCATATATCACAAGCTTATTATACGTCGCACATCGTAATCAATAACTTGTTACGATTTAATCTTATCGAAATAAATTTATTTTTTGATTTTCCATTCACCACACCAAAAGTTCTATGTTGGAGTTGGTAACATTAATTTAAACTTTGAATATTTTATAAACAAGGGCAATGTATAGTGTCAATTCTTTTCTTTTTAAAATTTGGCCATGAATTATTGTTAATTAAAATAATTTAATTATAATTCTTTTTATCAAATATCAATATTTAATAAAAATAATTATAGCATTCATATATATTAATAAATTAAATAAAAAAAATGTACACAACACTTATTATTCAAATAGATATCATTCAATAAAATAATATTCGACACGTATAATGAAATTCGGACAAATGATTTCTGAAATGATGTGCTCTCTGCCAACAAGTACACGTACCAATGCCTCAATAATTGATTGATGGACGAGCGAGATGATTTCATCCAAAATTGGAGTCCCCATCAACCACTGTTCAGGGCTACTAACAATAATTGTCTTCAGATATATTACAAGGGGCAAAATCTTAATCAATCATTGCCTGCCAATTGCCGTGACGGGTTCGTATTATTGTTAAGATATTTGGTATAATTAAAGCGTATATTTTAATTTATTTATTAATTCTCACATAATTAGATATTAATTTTTTGGGGTCATATAGGAACAAGAGGTATGTAATGTGTGAGTTCTAATTTTTTTTATTTTTGTAATAAAAGAATAATTAATCATTAACAATAAAAAATAAAAGTTAAATTAGATTTGGACTGAATTAATTAAATAGTAATAATACATTTTGATGCTTTCAAAAAACCATACAGGTTCAATAGATATGCACTGTTATTCAAAATTTTGGCCGAAGAATATGCGGATATTAAAGGGAGTACCTGCAAAAAAGGCATTAGTACTACTACGTTCAAATTAATATTGAATTCAAGATGAAATAAAATAAAAAAATAAGTGAATTTAATTGAGAATCGAGATATGGTGAATAAAATTGATGAAAAGAGTAAGAACGCGTGATAATATGCTTGTAGAGTGTTTAGAGTACTTGGAAAGTGAGAGGGGCATGAGAGAGGTGTCCCCCATATGGAGGACTAAACCTGTATTTATAGGAGTGCCCCCATGTCACGGGCGGACTCTTTTATCTTGCAACGAAATGTATTTTTCACTCGTGCGGCGTCTCAGGTTACACCCAACCTTCGACTAGTCTTCGCACATCTCAAAGTTTACAGACTGTCCGTCGTGTGTCTTCGACACTGAAGCTCGCTAGCACGACATCTGAACATCCCTGTGCGGCACAACGTGTCATTGCGCTCGCCTATCCAAAATGCCCATGTTCACCGAGGCTCTCGGCACGTATGCCTTAGCATCTCTTAGCGGTCGGCCCCGACTAGCTAGTCTGCCGTCATGCGTCTCGCCCACAATCTCAGTACCCGCCGACGCATTCCTCGATAGCAAGGAGCATCCTCAGTCTGTCTCGGCATTACGACGTTCCGCATGCGCCCACAACGCCCGTCTCATGCCCAACGCTCACTCGGGACATCCTCGGCACACGCCTTCATCGTGGTTGTCTTCTATGCCTCGCCCATGTAGGACCGCATCTTAAGTCCAAGGCCTATTCAATATGCCGATATCTTGCTTTGGTCTCGCACGGCGTGCCCGGCATGCCTTCTTGCCTTTCAGCGTGCCTTCACAATTTGCCCACTGTGCAGCGTCGCCCCACGACCGCTCATGTTAGCCAACTAACCCCTATGGATTGCTAGAACCCGATAGTGCGTGTCATGAGTTGGATCACGAGGTCCTGGAGTGCTTACCTCGATTACCCATTCACACGAGAGGTGTTTCCCATGATATCCCGCACCCTGCGGAGCAACCTTGCAAGTCACATGGAACCTCTCGGCCGCTTTTGCGCCCAACGCAGGCCATCCTGGCCATACGCTGCCCGTCCAGTTCCTATGCCTTTTAAGGACTCTAAACACTCCTTTGAGATGCCTAGAGCTGGCTCTTAAAGGCCCTCAGCATGCCCACAAGAGATTCTCATTTAGTGCTGACGTTGCCTAGCGCCCTGCCGTCGTGCACGGGGAGGGCTGGCTAGAGCTCACCACTGCATGCCCCACTTATAATATGCTTAAAAAAGTTTTTTCTTCTTCCAAGAGTAGACACTGTAATGGCCGAGGAGCGCACATTTTCTGCATCTCCCTCAACCGATGTCCAATTCACGTGCCGCTTGAACCATAGCGTAGCCTACAACTTACACATCACAATTCTTGAGTTTCATCCCCATCCGATCGTCTATCGCTAACGAATTGTCCGCACAATACTATGCAACTACAGTCTCGCCACTACACTAGTAAACTCTGAACATCGTCATCATTTCTTACCCATACAGAATCGTCTAACTCTAGAACATCTTGCAAGTGTTCCCAACACTCCAAGGTTCTCGCCATTGAAACAGTTCTACAAATATCCAAGGATAAAACACTCTGCTTCACGCATTTCTCTCCTGCTCGCACGCAGGGTGGCGCCTTATCATCGCCCTCATATCTCCTTGCCCAAACGTCCTCAGAATGACATCAACTAAGTTCCCATATGAACAGTATTGCAATTCCGAATCGATAAGAGTGTCTGCTCAATGGCAGTTTATGCACCTGCATGCCGGTCGACATCCCATAGCCGCCCGCACGTCCTCCGCAAGTCACTGCCGACCGTCTTGCCCAGGGACGGCCAGTAACATTCTCCCCCACTCGATCTGTTGATGTCCTCATCAACACATACAAGAAGGATTAAGGTGTTGCGGTGCCCAATACACTTTCTTAGTGTCACGTGACACCAGACCGACCTCCTGCTCTTTCGAGCGCTTCAGTCGTGAAGTCCCTCTTCAGCATCCCACGTGATCTTCCCACAAACGGTTCCTCTGCTGCACCTGATCTGATCCATCAACACAAGTGGAAGTCCGTGTACTCTATCGACACCCTCTTCCCAAGTTGGTGTATGCTCCCCCACGAAATATAGTGCTCTAATGCACTCAATCCAACATGAAAACTCAAAGCGGAAGTCCGTGTCTCTTTCTGCACTCTCTTCCCCAAACCGGTGGGTAGCTCTCCACATATAGTTTCTCAATGCACTGAATTTTTCATTATTGCCTCAAGTTGGAAGTCTGTGTACTCTTCTACACTCTCTTTCCAACTGTTACTCAACTGATGATGGAGTCTGTATATGCTTCTACACTCTCTCCCAATTGTTGCTCACTGATTGTTTGCCCCCACGAATAGTGTCTGAATACACCCAAGTCACAACGCATGTTGGAAGTTTGTACACTCTCTCTGTACTCTTTTCACAGCTCAGGTGGTAGGTAGCAAACTGTGCTCCAAGTCTATCAAGAGCGCCTCTGAATCTATGTTGTCCCTCAAAACAGTGCCTCAAATAGACCCGAATTGATTTGGAACGAATGAAGTGTGGAGTCTGTGCACACTATTAGCACTCTCTCCCCCACTCGAGGTGTTGCCGTCCTCGACAAACACGCATACCCGCCTCTGCGGTTGACTACACTTAACCACTTACAAGCACGTAGGCTGGATGCCCCAAACTATCGAAACCACGCCGCCCGTGGACCGAACGTCTCTCCAAAGAGTCCTCTCTTGACTCAACGTTAAAACAGGGTCAATACCCTCAAAGATTGCGGGATTGGGATTTTTGTTTCTAACTCGGCCGCAAAACTCAACTCAAGTCCCGACCCGCGCGCACCATGCTACTCATGGTGCCAATGGAGCCCCATGCTCCTCACAATTCTCAACTTGGTAGTCCCCCTTGAAAATTCTTAGACCAAAGAGCCCATAATATGGTGTCAAAATCCCCTTGAAGAACATTCTCAATTTAACTCAACTTATGCTCCTGATGAGCACTCGCACACGACTTAGTGGGCTGTCATTCTCACGACGGATGCTTATGCCCCCTGGTTCTTGAAGCATGCCATCTTTCCTCTAGAGCACCATCATCTACCACAATAGCACTTCATCCCACATTTCTACTCAGCCAAACAAAGCTCGTTCCCTGACAACTGCCCACGAAAGAAAGGGGTCTCAACGTCCACTCCTTGCAACCCCAAGCGTGGCTTGTTCCAAGCACCTCATGTGCAACTGTTCCTCGGCACCTCAACATTATGCTCATCCTTCCCCGTTGGAAGGTTCCTCAAACTCATGAGAAGGTGGCCCTCCATCCACCACTCTCCACATGAGGTGGCATCTCGCCTACCAAAACGGCCTCAACGCCTAGATCTTCCTGACTAGCGGCAGTTCCGCACATATGGTTGCTTATGTTGCAATCGTGGCTCTCGCAATCCACCTGATGCATCGGCATGTCCCACTCTCACTTAGGGAAACCAAGATGAATTCTGAAATTTGAATATCATTCAATCCCAAAAAAATTTTCGGACCACGATTGACAGCTCGCTCAACATATCTGCAATGCTCACTCAACTGCTAACCAACAACAACGAAGTTGGACCATAGTCGCTTGCTCTCTGAAGCAGCCCAAAAGTGCACAAAATGAGTCTACCCAACATAATCTCTATGGCAGACATCCCCCAAAACCATACCTTAGCGTCTCTTAGCAGTCGGCCCCGACTAGCTAGTCTGTTGCCATACGTCTCGCCCACAATCTCAGAACCCGCCGACGTATTCCTCGATGGCAAGGAGCATCCTCGCTCTGTTTTGGCATTACAGCGCTTCGCATGCGCCCGCAACGCCTGTCTCATGCCCAACGCTCAGTCGGGGCATCCTCGGCGCACGCCTTCGCCGTAGCCGTCTTGTATGCCTTGCCCGAGCAGGACGGCATCTTAAGTCCAAGGCCCATTCGATATACCGACATCTTGCCTTGATCTCGCACGGTATGCCCGGCATGCCTTCTTGGCTTTCGGCGTAGCTTCACAATTTGCCCACAGTGCGGCGTTGCCCTACGACCGCTCATCTCGGCCAACAAACTCCCATAGACGGCTAGAACCCGATAGCGCATGCCATGAGTTGGATAACGAGGTCTTGGATTGCTTGCCTCGATCACCATTCGCACGAGAGGTGTTGCCCTTGATATCTCGTAGCCCGCGGAGCAACCTTGCATGTCACACGAAACCTCTTGACCGCTTTTACGCCCAACGTACGCCATCCTGGCCCTACGCTCCCCGTCCAGTTCCCATGCCTTTCGGGGACTCTAAGCACTCCTTTGAGATGCTTAGAGCCGGCTCTTAAAATTCCCCAACATGCCCCCAAGAGATGCTCATTTAGTGCCGACATTGCCTACCGACGCTGTTGTCGTGCACGAGGAGAGCTGGCTGGAGCTCACCACTGCATGCCCCCTTATAATAAGCTTAAAAAAGTTTTTTCTTGGAAGAGAGCGCAGTTTTTCTGTATCTCCCTCAACCGACATCCAAATGACGTGCCACTTGAACCATAGCATAGCCTATGACTTCCACATCATAATTTTTTAGTTTCAGCCCCATCCGATCATCCATCGTGGTCGTTTCCTACACAAACGGAATCGTCTAACTTTGAAACATCTTGGAGGTGCTCTTGCCATTGAAACAGATTTGGAAATCTCCAAGGATATAGCACTCTGCTACACGTATTTCTCTCCTGCTCGCGCTCAGGGTGGCGCCTGATCGTCGCCCTTACATCTTCTTGCCCAAACGTCCTCGGAATGACTTCATACTTGGCAGATAGTATCCCAACAGATCAAGGAAGTTCCCATATGAACAGTATTGTAATCCCCATTCGATAAGAGTCTCTGCTCGATGGTCGTTTGGGCACTTGCCTGCCGGTCGACATCCCATAGCCTCCCGTACGTCCTCCGCAAGTCACTGCCAGCCGTCTTGCCCAGGGAGCAGCCAATGATACCTCATCTGGAGGGAGTGTATCCCACCCCAAGAATCTGCAAAAGTTGGATGGTATAAGGGATAAATCATCTATTCGTAGCTAGGAGTGCTTTAATAGTAGTCTTCTTTCTCTTGGGAAACCCCTCGCCTGTAAGGAGTTCTCCCTTCTTGCTCACGTGGGACTCTTAGGTTGATATGGTCCGAGGTGATTGCTATACATAGGCCAACTGGATACCACGATAGAGTGTGCGCTGCCACGTGTGTGGGCCCTTTTGGGCCAAATATTTTGTCGAGTTTTAACTATGATCCGAGTCGGGATATTTCCTAAATCTCTTTCTTCTTCCTAGATTACTTGGGCTGTCTGGGCTTGTCTAGTTAGACAGTAGGTTAGGCCATCCTTAGCCTCCTGGGAGCATTATGGGGGTGGGATGTTCCAGGCCTTCAAGGGTACAATGGGTCTTCAATTTCTTTCTTCTTTTTGGGATTGCTTGGGTATCTTTGGGCCCGCTTATTTTTATGCACATCACATATATATAAAAAATAAATTGTAACTACCTTATATGAGATTCGACATAATTATAAATATCTTTCGTTGTTTGAAAAATTGCAAATTATCCCCCTCTAATTTTAACATTTATGTAAGAACGAGCCTATTTTGTTATGTTTTTATCTAATTTTTGTAGTGAATTTCGTAAAATGTCTTTTTAGATTATAAATTATAAAATTATATACTTTTTTTAGTTTTATAAAATACTTTTATGAACTAATATTTTTAATGGATTATTTACCTTATTCACCCTCAAAATCGTTTATGGTTTTTCAAATATTTTTTTTTTTAAAAAAATATTCAGTAAGGGTAAAGTAGTAATTTTTACCTCATCGTGTAAGACTTATATTTTTTTTTCTTTAAAAGGGCTATTTATAATTTTTAAATTACGAAAGAGTATTTTAATTATATAAAACCTAAAGGGGAATAACTATAGTTTACCCATATATAAATATATATATATATATATGTGAAAAGATCAAATTATTTGAATTTGAGTTGTATTCTGCTTAATATAACACGCAAAACAATTTTTAAACTGAATAAAATTCAAATATTATATTGACCTATTTAATTCGATTAATTTATACATTCCTGTTTATCATATGAGTTTCGCCATAAATCTCCACGGCCCTTGGAAGAATCTGAAGGTAGACAAAGCTTTATTCGGGTAACATTTTGTAATCATTAATTTTCAGTGATTAAGACATAAAATTGACTAAATGCTTAGATTATTTTTTTAAAAAATAAAGGGAAAGAATAATTTATTATAAATATCATATAATTAAATAAAATATCATATAATATTCAATTAGTAATTTTTATGTTTATATATTAATTTTACATTTGAACTAAAGAAAATAATATATATATATATATATGTAATGATTAGAGAGATGAAAATTTTCTAAATATCATACTCAGTCTCTTAACTTGTGTTAGGCATTACTTTAATCTAGAACTAAATTTATAAATTTATAATAGATAAATTTTTGATAAAAATAAGGAATAGGGAAGGATATGACAATTTTATCATTTATTGACTTCAAGTGAAAACAATTTATGAATAATTAACTAAAATAATCATGCATTTAGCATCTACCAATAAATTTTGAATTGTTAAGGATTTTACAAAATTGTCCTCATATAAGATAGTTGTGGTTGATATTTTTGTTTCCAGCCAAAGTGGCAGATGAGACAAGAAAAACAATGGGCAACACTCATGAAACTTCGACCATCTTTGGGGGCGTTTGCGACATTTGACTAGACTAAAAATTGAGATATTTTGGAGAATCAATTTTTTATCCATAACAGGTTGTCCTGTGCAGATAATAATTTGCCCAAAAAAAGCTTGGATTATTATCCACCAATTAGATTCAAATATAAGTTATACCAGGCACATGGATTAAATCCCGGGTTGACCATTTTGTAAGTAAACACCCAACTTGGCTTAATTGGGTTGGATATTCCGCCCAATCCAAAATAGTAAACATGATCTTAGTGTATACTGTATAGCCGTAAAATATGGAGAAGCCAAGGGTGGTGGCATATGTTCCTCAGTAAACATGACCTTCGTGTTGTTGCTTCATTACTATGTTTCTTGTATCTTGAACCAATTTTCATTTCGTTGTAGGTCTAACACTCTAAATCTAACCATACTTCTGGTTAAGGGGATGGAGATTAAAGAATTGGGGGCAGTAGAATGCTTTTCAAATTTAATCCTATCGTTCATTGTAACCGTGCAATGGGGGTGGGTGTCCTTGGACCTTTGACAACTACATTTTTATCCTTAACACTATCGGTACGACAACCCACATACAAATGACCTCAATTGGAGTGCATTCTTCATCCATATTCATGGACTTGAACTTCGACACATAACGACTGACATTGATGTATTCATTGGTAATAAGCTGGGTAGATTTGTAGACTCTGATCATAATAACAGTTGGTCATCACGAGGGGTAACACTAAGGGTCATAGTATTGTTGGATGTGAGACTACCACCGAAGAGACTCCAAAGAGCCCGTTCATCATTTGGTGATGAGCTAACGGTTTCATTCTCCTATGAACGACTACCCAATTTCTACTATGTGTGGGGGGGTGGGGTATTAGGCCACATTGTTGGTATTGTACTCATTAGTATGAAGAGGGGTTTAGTGATCCAGGCCACACACTCAATATGGTTCATGGCTTAGAAAACCAGTCAATATAATCAGATCCTGATAAGGCAATAGAGAACAGCATACAGAGAGATTCTCAATTTTTGGGCGTGGTCAAATACCGACACGGTCGTCGGGGAGTAGTCAGCACCGGTGTGGAGCTCAGATTTTTTAGCCGACGACTGAGAACATGACATGGAACTCGAGGAGGCAGTTGAGGGATGAGAGCATGCCAAGGGGAGAGGAAGACGTGGATTCGAGAATGATTAGAACAAGGGAATGGTGAGATGGGGGGGAGGAGCAAGAAGAATTAGAGATGGCAATCGGGCCAGAGCATAGGCTTTAACTTCCTTTAGTGGGTCCAAGACCAATAATTTGGGACCTAGCCAAGTTCGGAACAGGTCTCGAGTTTTGTCCCAAATCTACCCCGAACCCATCCCATTTATTTTCTTAAATATTTTTTATTTTTATATTTATATATAATACATTGTTAATAGAAAAATATGGTATTAAACGTATATACTTACACTTTTACATATTTCAAACTCTATATAAGAAATACAAAAAATAAAAATTAGTTGAATATCTGTCAGCCATTCGCAATGTTGCAAACTATGTTAAAGTACCTAAATTTACATTGCTATTAATATTATGAGTAAATTATATTTTATCATCTGAATTATGCCTGTCTTTACACTTTGGCATTTAAACATTTTTTTTTGTGCCAATTTACCATTTCAACTTTGCAAAAATTTGCACTTTGCCATATGTAATTATTTTTTGTCTTTGTTGATTTTTCTATTGAAAAAACATTACATGTTGTACACATGTGAAAAATCTCACATTACATAATCCTTTTATCTAACATGTGCACTGCATATGATATATTTTTAATAAAAAAAACTTGCTGAAAAACAGTTATAAATGGCAAAGTGTAAAATTTCGTAAAGTTAAGATGGTAAATTAACGCAAAATTAAGTGGGTCTCAAATGGGTAAGATCCAAACTCTACCCAATTATTTTGGATATAATTTAGGTAAGACCCTATGAGTATATTATAGAAAAGGGTATGAGTAGGGTAGAAACAGTTACTATGAGTATTTATTGGATTCGAGTCCGGATAGGATGATACCAGCCCATTAACAGGCCTAGGTTCAAGCAATATACGCAACTCAAAGTGGATAACCGAGAGAAATTCTTGATGTTATGCTGGGAGTCTGGCAAACTCGAAATCAGAAATTAATGGAGAAAATCCAGTAACCCCTATGTAGATTGTGCGAGCCGCTACAAGGTTTTTCGAGTAGTATACTACTTACATAGTTTGCGAGTTAATTGAGTGGACAAGAATGATCATGGATTTTGTGTGAATATATTGTGTAATTGGTGGTTGTCAGTTTGTTCTTGAATTAAATAATATATTATTTTTCCTTCTCAAAAAACGAATTACTGTAGTCTCTTCATTTTTATTTTCTGGCTTTGGTATTCCTAAATCTTTTATTTTGTTTCAAATTATCATACAATTTTTGGGCGAAAACCTAGCTGAAATTTGAATATTTTAAGAGTAAAATGGTCAATTAATGTTTATTTTTCACTTTAGCCCCTTAAATTTTATTAGTGCTTCTTTTCAATGGTGTTGATATTTTTAGCCCAGGACCTAAATTTGGCCCACACCACCAAAAGCCCACACACATTTTTGGATGGCTGCCCAACCTTCTTTGGTCCACTCTCCACTCAGTCCACTCCCTCCGCCTAGCCCATCTACCCGACCCGCTCCATTGGCTTCTTATTTTTCCATTCTGCTAAAACCCTAAACCTAAATCCGTTCCCCCTCTTCTTCTCGCCTCCTCGTTCTCTTCTTTCTCTGTAATTCTCGTCGTCATTTTTTTCTCCTCGTCTTTTTCCCCACCACCCTTATCTCTTTCTGCCTTTAATGGCTTCTCTCTATAAATGCCTCTTTCCTTCTGCTTCAAACACACGATCTAATAGAGAACAAAACACTCTCCCCCTTTCTGCTAATAGTGTTCTTCGTGAACTTCTTAAGTGGAAACCTTTGTGGTTGGGGTCTTTGTAGCCGAGGTTGTTTTTGGGTGGTTGAAGCCTTTGGTGGCTTGTGTAGTTGAAGCTTGGTGGCTTGAGTACTTGAAGCCTTGGTGGCTTATGTTGGGTATAGCAACCGTGTGTGGTTGCCAACCTAAGTGGTTGTGGGCTTCTCACCGGATCTAACTCCTGAGCCTTTTTTATTCTGTTCGTATTTACTATTTATTACATGTGTTATCTTTTTTGTAGATTTAATATTATTCTTGTAATATTTCTGTTGTAATATTGGCATGTATTAAGGATTTTTGTAACCCACTGATTTTTCTGTAATAGTTTGATTAAGGTTTGTTTATTTGGGCTCATCACTACTGGGATAAATCCTAACAGTGGTATTAGAGCTATTGGGCTCGCTACCACTAACGTTTGGTAAGATCGTTCTTCTTTTACTTTTACTGTGAACCTTTTTTTTTTTTTTTTGCTATGTGCAATCTACTATTTCTGCTTAGCGCTAAAATTTTGATTCTTAACCACTGTATGTGAAAAACTACTTAGTGCGGAAAAATAGCTTCGTGTTGATTATTTTCTTAAATTCTGATATTCTATTGTATTCACTGTGAGCGGATTTTACTTGCTTTGTACAAAAACAATTTTTTGCTCATGTGTTATTGATCTAAAAAGTGTTTATTCTATACTGTGGGTTGTAATATTTTGGCTTTGTGCATCCTTAATACTGCTGTGTGTTTGGATTTATTCTTTAACTACTACTTACTGTTTCTTATAAACCAAGATCAAAATTCGTCGTTAATACCTCACCTGGTCGAGCCCTTGAGGCTGTTGGGTATCTGGTTGAGATTTAACTTGAGTCCCCCATTAATATGTTGGCTTAACTGCTTTGGTGGTTTTTATTGTTGATATTTCTTATTTACACAGTTAATATCTCTTGGTCATTTATTCCTGTTATGTTTTCTGCTTCTGTTATTAAAATATGACCGGTTATAATTTGCAACATTTTGATGGTAAGTCTGATTTTTCTATATGGCAATAAAAAATAAAAGGCATTTTAATACAATAAAAAGTTTTCAAAAGCAATTGATGGAAGATATCCTCAAGATGTTTCTAAAGAAAAAAGATTAAAAAAATGATGAGTATGCTTATTCCTCTATAATCTTAAATCTTACTGATACAGTTTTAAGAAAAGTAGAGAAACAAAATTCTGCAAAAGATCTTTGGAATAAACTTGAAGAACTTTATACTGAAACCTCTTAACCTAGTAAGTTATTTTTACTTGAGAAATCTTTTAGATACAAACTTGATTTGTCCAAAAATATTAAAAAAAAGCTTGGATGATTTTACAAAGTTAATTTAAGACATTAAGTTAACTGTTGATAAAAATATTGATGATTATTCTCCAATTGTTTTATTAAATACTATTGTTGAAACTTATAGTGATGTTAAAGCTGCAATAAAATATGGTAGGGATAATGTCAGTCTAGACACTGTAGTTAATGGTTTAAAAAGTAAAGAAATAGATTTTAAAAATAGTAAACCTTGTCAGGACCAGAATGAGGTTAATTATGTTAGGGAAAAAACTAAGTATAGAAATTTTGAGAATAAATATAGTAATAGAAGTCATAGTAGGTCTTAGTCTAGAGATAAGAATGAAAAATCTTGGAATAGGAGATGTTATAATTGTGGTAAAAAGGGGCATTTTATTAAAGATTGTAAAATACCAAAAACGAATGACAAAAATGAAGAAGATGTTAATCTGGTTTCTGAAGAAGATGTCGGAGAAGTGTTTTGAAAATTTTTATAACTCGCCTTAATATTGTTTTTCTTGCACCATTCCAACCCTTGTATACAAGGAGTTTTCTCTTACAAGTTCAATCCAGGCATTCTGGCAATAATGATTGCCAGATCCGGGTCTTTGGACCAGGTATCCTTTTTAGGGGTCCTGATCCAGGGGAGAATTTGTTGGTACTTTTGGCCCAGGATCCAAGCCCACACCACCAAAAGCCCTAATCCTAAATTCATTTCCCCTCTTCTCTCTCGCCTCCTCGTTCTCTTCTTTCCTTGTAATTCTCGCCGCTATTTTTTCCTCCTCGTCTTCTTCCTCCACCGCCCTTATCTCTAACTGCCTTTAATGGCTTCTCTGTATAAATGCCTCTTTCCTTTTGCTTCAGACACACTCTGTATAAATGCCTCTTTCCTTTTGCTTCATACACACGATCTAATAGAGAACAAAATATTCTCCCCCTTTCTCCTAATATTGTTCTTCGTGAACTTCTTAAGTGGAAACATTTATGGTTGGAGTCTTTGTGATCGAGGCTGTTTTTGGGTGGTTGAAGCCTTTGGTGGCTTGTGTAGTTGAAGCCTTGGTGGCTTAAGTAGTTGATGCCTTGGTAGCTTGTGTTAGGTATAGCAACCGTGTGTGGTTGTCGGGTAAAAATATTTAAAAAATATAGTAAATTGGCGTGAATCTCAAATTTTTAAAATTATAAGCGGCATCGCGTTTGCACCAACTTTTTTTTTGGCTGCTTTTGTTGCTCACCGCTAGCTGTTGCAGTGTTGCTTCAATTCACTCAACTGCAATTCACTCAACTCTCACATTGCAAAGTTGCAAAACCGAGAGTTGAGTGAGAATTGTTAGAAAAGAGGAAAATTCTTTTTGAGCTTTCAACATTTTTCTTTTGAGTGATTATGGTTAATTTTGATTCCATTGATACAAGTGTGTTGTACGGGCAGTTAAATCATCAGTTTGAAGATATGTTCGGAGCTCCGAATACAACTTTATATGTACGACGCGGTAATATATCTTTTTTTCATGTCCTTCAACTAATCCTATATCACGTTCGTGTTTTGCAGGTGCTCCAAAATATAGAATTTTTTAGTATTTTACAGTGTGGTCATATTGAGATTGACACACATCTTATAACTGCATTAGTCGAGAGATGGCGTCCCGAGATGCATACTTTTCATTTCTCGGTTGGCGATGCAACTATAACACTGCAGGACATCCTATCATCTAGGTCTATCCCGTGGAAGGTAATCTTATTATTGGAGTAGATACAAGGTACAATACTCAGAAGTGGCAAAATTATTGCCATCAATGGTTGGGATTTATGCAAGATGAAAATTCTTTTAGATGGTCAAAAATAAAACTTACAGTGTTACACGAATGGTTGCTTCAAAACACGTGTGACGATGATAGCCCGTTCGAGGTTGTATTACAAAAGGCACATACATGTGCCATGTGCATTATTGGTGGGATATTGTGTCCTAATGCTACGAAGAACACCGTGTCACTATTATATCTACGTCATATGGAGAACATTCATGAGGAAGGTACCTCAAATTAGAGTTCAGTAGTATTGGCGTATCTGGATCGGGAGCTGTGTACAGCATCACAGCAAGGAAAAACTAATATTGGTTGTGCTATACAGTTATTACAAATATGGACATGGTCCAGTATCATAACACTTGCACCGATTCCCTCAAATAATACTGCAGCTCTAATGCCAACAATAATTGATCCTGAAAACATCCTACCTATCCCTCCATATGCTGCACGATATGAATATTTTTATTTATTTATATCGTTATAAAGAATTTTGATTTAAATTATTTTTTAAATTTTACTTCTAGGTGGTCGTATCATATATCTCGTACGTATACGGCTCACAATGCTCTACGCATTATAAGGAATACGTTGGATTGTATGCAAGCAAATGAGGTACACCGCTGCGATTGTTTTTTTACGTTTAATGTATTTTAATGGGATATTTCTCCAAAAATATTGATTGTGTTGTATGGTATTGTAATTTATTTGGACATCGTTTGATGGTGATGCACCTGATGTGGGTTCATTGCCCCTTTATGCAACTCGCACATTGTGGAATATACGCTGCCCATTGATTCATTATTCGCTGGTGGAGATGCATCACCTAGAGCGGGTTCTCCGCCAATTTGACTATGTGCAAGGCATCCCCCCCGAACCCAATGGTAAGTGAACGTCGTATGCACACAATCGATAGGCGGGGATGTCATGACATAAACTGAGCAACGTTTCATTCGAACTACATTGCACAATGGAACGATGTGCAATCACTGGTGGTGACGGGACCTGTTATTATGGGCAGTCGTGATATCGTTCCTGACTATATGAACTAGTATCACCAAATCACTCGGGTTCAAATTTCACATAATATAGTATCAATGGATACGCCCGAATATCAATCAACTGTCACCCGCGATTGGAAATATGTGGTAAGCACTTTGTATTTTTTATTAGTAAATTATTTTAAGAATGCATAATTGTTAATCGAATGCAATATCTTTTACAAGTATAACAGAATGGAGCAGCTCGTGATAAACTGTGACAATTCCGGAATGATCACCAATCACTGAGAGAAATTGCGACACAAGCCCGTGCGATTGGACATGGACTTATGAACTTTTCCAGTGCACGGTATCCGAGTGTTCAGGTTGGACCTGCTGAAATAGCTCGTGTCAGCGCATTCACAGAGGCTGATCCATCAAGTGTTTACGCAGATGCTGGGCCATCTAATGTTTACACAAAGGTTGGTCCATCAAGTATTTACCTAGAGGCTGATCCATCAACTTTTTACACTCCCGATGCTCCATCAAATGTGTATAATCCAACAGGTCAATTTGCTAACACTTCATACATGCCATTTGTCGGAGATGATTATACACATAATGTTAATCTGGAAGTACAAAGACACTATAGGACATTACCAGTGCCATTCAAAGGCACCAAGTTGAACGCCCAGTGACCAAAGAGAGGATAATCCGTCCCGACGAAACAGACAACGTCCATGTTGTGGCACTAGGGGGCATTACTAGAGTTTTGTAATACATATAGGGATAAAAATATTGTATACGATTATAAGAATGTTTCATGCACATGGTCTGTAGTACATAACATTATTATATTGTTAAACACTATTACATAAATAAATCTTTTACATTATTACTGAGTTTGACGAGTCTGGTATTGTTAACGAGCACATACTTGTGGTCTATCCATTTCATCCTGTAGTTCGAGTCGAAATTTGTCTACCTGACCTCGATGAGCTCGCAGTGTTGGATTGTGCACGAGTTCAAAATCAATAGGATCCCAATACTCTTCACCATATATAGGCTCAAACCTCCCTTGATATGTCTTCTTATATACCCAAATATTGTAATATTGAGGAATAAAATTATGCATTTACCCCAAAATGCCGACATATCTGAATGGCATGTGAACATGGAATTCCATGTGTACCCCACTGGCCACAAGAACACATGTGTTGCTTCAATTTTTACTACATAAGTATGGGAGCCCTGCTCGGTCAAGCTAAGTGTTAACACCGAGGCTGATTGTTGGTTATAATCAAACTTGTGAATAATGTGATGTACTGCCTCAGCCTGTCCAGCCTCGAATAATCTAAAATCAAAATCAGGCCATTGTTGATTTGCATTTATCATACGGTTTCAACGTGTTGAGTATTGCATGAAATATTATACTGAGCATGATAACGTTATCTGCACAATAGCTATTACTGGTAAGTCTCTGGTACCTTTTAACACCTCATTTATACACTCTGACGTGTTTGTAGTTAGGATACCAGTTCTCCAACAACCATCATGGGACAACGTCGTCTTGGCAATTCTCCCCAACCAATTATATGCTTCCTCATTCAATTCTTTGATTTCTTCCATTATTCTATCAAATTTACGAGAATTGACTTCTGCACCAGCTCTCCAACACAGATTCTTCAGCTGGATGTTCTTGAATTTATTATTAAAATTCAAACACACATGACGTAAACAGAACCGATGAACCCCGCAAGGAAATTAATTCCAGTACATGATTGATAGCATTGATCAAACCACTATAGCGATTTGAAATTAGACAAACTTCTGTCATCCTCACTAGGCAGCAGATATTTGGAAAGCATTTTTAGGATCCATCGTCGTGATGCAAGTGATTCTTCATCCACGATAGCAAATGCTAACAACAGTACCTATTGATTTGCATCTAAAGTGCTGCCAGCAATTTATGCTTGTACTTCGTGTACAATTGGATTCTGTCTACACTTATAATGTCTCGACAACGAAGAAACCCCTCAATGCATGATTTCAAAGCCCAAACAATGAAATTTGCCCCGATCTGTCTATGTCCATAAGCAACTACTCCACAACGGTCGTCGGATTCCATTTCTGCAATGTCGTCATATATTTGGGTAACTACTGAACAGAACTCTCCCAAGTACCAGATACTTGTTCTCTAGCTGCTTTCAGAGCCTGTCATGCCTTATGATATGTGATTTCAAAACCAAATCGATCTTTCACAATCTGCTGGACGTATTTGATATCACACGATGGGTCTTAACGTACCATACCAAACAAATGTGTTGCAATCATACTTTTTCCTAAGTTACCATGGTCAACAGAAATCTCATTCATTAAGCATGTATGTGGTCCGACAGACCTGGTAATTTTAAATAATCCCATGTTTGATTTGAGTATTCCTCTTAGCATCAAATTACACTCAATCTCTTCATCATATTTTCAAGCAAGTTTCCACAATTTCGGTTTGCTCTCCACCACTTGATATTCTCGTCTTGCAAATCGGATCGAATAATCTTGTACACTTGCTTTCAAATGGTCCTTACTTTTAAAAATCATTTCTTTGGCGAGCTCTCCAATTTTTGAGTTATAAAAATTACCCCAGTTACCAATAGGGATATCGATCGAGTCAGTAGGTACTTCTAGATGTGTTGTACTGAAAAATAAAATAATTGGATATAGGTTAGTTCGGTCAGGGATGGCATGTTAGAAATGGTGACCACAAAGCCAATTGGATTGGCGGTTTTAAAAACCATTTAGCAATCTTTATGAATTTGATATTATCTTGATGAATGTAGTAAGCATTCATGTGTGGCACCGTGTGTTTGTTGTGCTTACTATTTACATTGAACGGTATTTTAACGTCACAACAAATGCCCACAGTCGATTTGAATAACCCATGTAGTTGGGTTGTGCATTAGATGGCAGCTATAAAATCAACTTCTAAGGGTTGGTCTAAAATATTCAAAGTTGAGGACCTCGAGACTAGGCAACGAGGGTCCTATAAAGACTTGCACTAAGTATTGCATTCACTGGATGAGTGCCGTGTTTCATCAACGACAGACATGGGATGTCTATACAATTTTAGTGGATTAGTTAACAAGGTTGTTAGCTGATTGAACTGACTCGTGGGAATCGTCATATGTAAGCCTTGGAGGTTTGGTCGGTATGACTTGAATTCTCGGCTCCGATAGTACAGGATTAGTCCTTGGACTTGAGGAACCATGGCAGTTGCATGCATATAATGTCTATATCTTGGATCTGGCAAGAGATGACTGTGTCTTCGACATGATCATTATAAGTCCTTTCCAGTGTAGTCGATCATGTATTGAAGACGGTGGATTTCAAGATAGAATCTGTCTCCTATCAGTATATGATGGATATATCTCCTATGCGCTTTGAGATGGTTTAGACTCTCCAAGTATATGGCCATAGTGATAGATCGAATAGAAAATGGTTTCCTTTGTCGCTCAATAGAGTAAATGCATCTCAAGTATTTAGCATAGTCGCTTGGTCCAGGATGGGAACCGATGCCCAATTCCATGTCTTAGACTAAGGCCGGGAGATGGTCTACGGAAGGACTGTACCTGTATGAAACTCGAGAGCCTAAATGTTCACGCCAATATTCACCTAGTCTCTAGTGTCATGGACCGTTGCTAGACGGCCACCCATGGTGACGGGCGTTTTTTATTAATGGTTAATTAAAAATAATTAATTAAATTAGATTTAATTAATTATTTATGTTGGATATAATACCCAAGTCTAGCTGAGGGTGAACCTAAAGAGTCACACACAAATCACTATGGAATTACTGGAATTAATTTGGAATTAATACAAGAAGAAACGAATTAATTTAATTGGATTAAATTCATTCAAGGAGAATATATATAAATGATTGGATCATTTATTTAATAATCCATTTGATGGATGGCTCAAGAATTAAGTAATTGGATTAATTAATTTTGGGCTTAACACCTTTAAATTAATTGGACTAATTTAATTGGTTTGGCTTAATTAATTAATTGAATCAATTAATTAGAGTTTGGGTTTAGACTTATTTAATTGGATTAAATAAATCTTTGAACTTAGTTGGGCTAAAATTAATTTAATTAATTATTGTCCAATGGACTTTGATTGAGCTTGATTTAATTTGATTAAATCGAGCCCAATGCATATTTGAAGTCCAAGCCCATTTGAAGGTGGTTGGAGCAAGTTAAGGAGGAGTTGAAACTCCTCACCATGATGTAGATAATGGAATGGTTATTTTCATCATGGTTGAAGGTTATGTGCATGAGTGTGTATAGGTTGTCTTAGAGGCAAACTTGATGGTTATGGAATTTTGAATTCAATTGTATGCAATATACAAAAACTACATATATATCATGCATAACCTTAGCCACGAAATTTTGCTCCCTTTTCTCTCAAAAAATATTCTCCTTTTTGTTCTATATTGAATTGGACTCAATTTAGAACATAAAATATTCCAAAAGCACTAATCAATAGTGTTTGTTTGGAGTTATTTTTTCTTCCAATTCTTTGTTCTATCTAACAATATAACAAGAACTATATCTCTTCCTTAGTGTGGTGGACAAATTAAAGTGATTCTAATTTGGATCTTAAAGTGAACGGGACAACGTAAAGGGAACAATGCACATTGCTGCTCAACTATAGAAACAAAAGGTAAGCATTCAATTTTTTTTCTATATTTTTTGTTTCATCCGCTAGCCACTTGTTTACATTGTTATTTATTTATTATTATACTTTTGACCAACACCAAACGCCCGGGAATTTCAAAGAGAAAATCCCTTTGAACCGTTCTAAATACTTTTTATTTCACGCTTCCGCCAAGTTCCCGAGTCATACCGATCCTTTGATGGCGGGCATGTTCAAGTTAAACTGGTCTTGTACTTGGCTTGTTCACCCATCCACATTATCACCAAGAACATCCATCATAATTGGTATGCTTACATCGTCATCATTGTCATGATTATTATCAATCTGACCCTCATTTGGATTGATTATTATCAATCTGACTCAATCTGACCCTCTACTTATGACAACGTAAAATTAATAAATAACTTACTATAAGTCTTTTTAATCGTAAATCTTCAAATAAAAAAGTGAAGAAATTGAAAAAGAATGCTTCACAAACGTAAAAGAGATGGCTTTACTATCTTATTTGTTATTGCTGTAACACAAACGAGAATGTGAGAATGGAGTCCGGATTTTATAAACAAAAAAACCGTGATAAAAAATCACGGTGCTGCCAGAACAAAAAACGGCAATGTAGCTGAGGCACCGCTGCTTTTAGTAGCAGTGCTAGAAAACGTATTGCAGAGCAACCTGCTGCAGTAGGCTCCTTTTAACCACAATTAGACTTTTTTTATTTTTGTTAAAACAGTGTCACCGTGTTCACTGAACGCGGTGACAGTCAAATTTAAATTTTTTAAAATGTCAGATCATTTTCATCGAGATTAAGCATCACGATGACAATGATTTTAAATTTTATTTATAAAAACGTCATATCATATCGCGGTGACAATGATTTCAAATATTTTTTTTTAGAAAATTGTCAACACCGTGTTTTCAAAACACAGTGCTGCTTATATCTACAATAAATTCAAAATCAGCCTAATCTATAACTTTTTTTTCCTTACATTTTTTAAATAATTCTCCCGTGGTTGCCGGCCTAAGTGGTTGTGAGCTTCTCACCAGATTTGGCTCCCTGAACCTTTTTTGTGTTGTTCTTATTTATGTTTATTACATGTGTGATCGTTTCTGTAGATTTAATATTATTCTTGTAATATTTCTGTTGTTGTAATATTGGCTTGTATTAAGGATTTTATAACTCACTAATTTTTCTGTAATAATTTGTTTAAGATTTGTTTATTTAGGCTCATCACTATAGGGATCAAATCCCAACACATGAAAAGGCAATGCCCCACATATAGATATATATTAGATGTTGGTGTTTATTTAAGGGGTGCTCTCTCTCTATATATAATCAAAGACATATTCAGAGAAATTTAAAATGAGAATGATGTTTGTAGTTACATCTTATTGTAGCAAATTATAATGTGCTTAGACTGATGCAAATTTTCATTCATATTTTTCCCAACCAAAAATTTAAATGAAAAATGATAAAGAATCATGAAATATATTCATCTTGGGCCTGCATCAATTCAAAAGCATGATAATTTTGTGAAATCGCCACAAAAACCCGTAACAACAATTATTTTTCTCCCTTTTAATTTTTCACAGTTAAATTCCTCTCAATAAGTTGTCATCCGCCAAGGAAACAACCCTTAAATAAGCAACAACAACCAGCATTTGGACAAGAAGTTGAAGTACCTTTACCGCCTAAAATAATAACTAATACGACATTTTAGTCCGTTAAGTATGCCTAATTTTAATTTTAGTCCGATAACTATGTCCATTTTTGTTTAGGTTCAGTAACTTAAAAATTGCTTATTTTTAATCCTCTGACAGATTTTTGGATAATTTTACCCCTATGCAACTTTTGAAAGGCAATTTTAGTCCATATGCACTCATAGGGGCGAACTTGTTTGCTAAGTATGCCTAATTTTAATTTTAGTCTGATAACTATGTCCATTTTTTTTTAGATCCAGTAACTTACGAAATTGCTTACTTTTAGTCCTCTGGCAGATTTTCGGATAATTTTACCCCTATGCAACTTTTAAAATACAGTTTTAGTCCATATGCACTCATATGGGTAAAATTGTCCGAAAATCTGCCAGAGGACTAAAAGTAAGCAATTTCGTAAGTTACTGGACCTAAACAAAAATGGACATAGTTATCGGACTAAAATTAAAATTAGGCATACTTAGCGGATTAAAATAATACTTTTTTCTAAAAAATTTAAGGAATTAAATTTAAAAAGCAAACCTGAGCAGACCATTTTATTCCTAAAAAAATTTAATTCCAACCAAATTTCAATGGAAAGTGGTTAGAGGATTAATTTGAAACTAAGTCTAAAATTGAGGGGTGCTTCCTTCAAAAAATAAACAAGAGGCACTAAATTCTCAACACAAATTTAAAAGACCAACTACAATATTTACCTTTAAGGTAAATAGTACAGTTGGTCCCTTTAATCCTTCAAACTCATCTTTTTACTTTAGCATTTTTAAACTTTAGTTTTTGTTTCAATTTTATCTTTTTGACCACTTTTCAAGCAAAAATGTAACCTGAAAATGGTTATGGGACCCCACATGGCTTATTATATAGGAGTAATTGAGGAGTAATTTTGTCATTTTTTATATAAAATACAAATTGAAATTATGTATAACTTTTTTTTATTTAATTTTAGGAAGAAAGGATATTCAAATTCAGATATATTTTGTCACTTATTACTATAAACAAACCCCGTCAATTTATTAATAATTAATAATTGAAGCACATTCGATATATTTATATAATTAAAATTAATATAAATATGTATGGATAAAAAACTATTAATAAAATTAATTAATAAAAAATATGTTTATGATATATAGGTTAATACAATATTCATATGGGTTCCTCAATTTCTTCATTAAGACGGTCAATCTAGGATCCTACACCAAGTCACAGTATTGTTTTTCCCAAAGACTTATTAATAAAAAAAATATAATAATAAAAAGCATAGGAGATCTCGTAGCCACCTAAAATATCTTGTGAAATTACACAAATGCCCCCAGCTCTTCAATGAGTATCTCATAATAGGATTATACCGCTTCCCTCGACTTGAACCCGGGCATGTATGAATTTCCCATTACTTCCCAGTCGTTCATGTATTAATGGTTCATGTCAAAATTTTACAGTTCGGAACATGTATAAATTTTAACTCTCGGTGACTGTGATACAATTTTTTGACACTCTATATTCCCTTACGATTTTAAACTTTTTTCACCAATGATCCTACTGATTTAAATATCGAAATGCTATAATCAACTTACTTAAATATATTTGGGGGAAAAGTATTATTTTAGTACGTTAAGTATGCCTAATTTTAATTTTAGTCCGATAACTATGTCCATTTTTGTTTAGGTCCAGTAACTTACGAAATTGCTTACTTTTAGTCCTCTAGTAGACTTTCGGACAATTTTACCCCTATGCAACTTTTGAACGGCAGTTTTAGTCCATATGCACTCATAGGGGTAAAATTGTTCGAAAATCTGTCAGAGGACAAAAAGCAAACAATTTTGTAAGTTAGTGGACCTAAACAAAAATAGACATAGTTATCAGACTAAAATTAAAATTAGACATACTTAACGGATTAAAATAATACTTTTCCGTATGTTTGGCACTCTTCATATACGGTTTGGAAAAAATGCAATTTACATCCCAATGATATGAGAAATGAGCGAAAAAGTTTCCTGTGAGAAAAAAAATTAGCAAATTACTCCCATGTGTTTAAAAAAGTTAAGCAAATTACGCTCTATCAATGCTTCATTTTTTTAAACACAGATAATTATTTGCTATTTTTTTTTTCACAAAAGGATATTTGCTCATTTCATATATCATAAGGGTAAGTTATATTTAACCCTATGTGATTTAGACTGTAAGCAACTTTGCTGATTGGAGACACACCTCAAATATATATTATGTTTTTATATTTTATACCTATAAGAAGAAGTCATTTATGGCGGAGAATCAAATCAAATAAATATCCCAAGAAACAAACAAATCAAATAAGAATAAAAAATAAAATACAATAATTTCTTGTGCTAGAAATAAAAATTAAAAAAAAAAAAAAAAGAAAAGTAGCAGCAAGCAAGATCAGGTCCAATCACGTGGCCCCATCTAGATAAATACGGACTCCCGGTTTATTTATTTTAATAAATAAAAATAACAAAACTGATAGTTTTTAAAATTATTAACAAATTTTAAGACAAGCGTGGCATGAGTTGCAGATTTTATTTTATTTTAATTAAATTTTAGGGTGAAGTCGTGGGCTAAAATAAAAAATTTGACTTGAAGTCGTGATATCACGACTTCAAGTGGATTATTCTTTTTTTTATGTTTTAAAATTTTATTTTATTATTATAATTATTTAAATTATTAATAATTAAAAACTTAAATATTTACTGATTATAATTAATAATAAATTTAAAAATTTAATAATGGAAAAAATACAATAGTCTATTATAGGTATTATTTGTTGTATAAGTTCCCGCATTGACATATTATGTTCTCTTGAGGGGAGAAATTATTCAAATAATGTAAAAAAATTACAGAAATGAGGTGATTTTGATATGTTTATAGATATATGCTACACCACGATTTTAAAACGCGGTGCTACCAATTTTTCTTTAAAAAAAATTGAAGTTTCATGGCATCGAGATATGTAATCACGATGCCACTTTTTAAAATAAGAAAAAGACAATGATAAGAACTGCGGAGCTGGGGGCTTGCTACTGCAGCTCACCCTTATTTAAGGGTAAGCTGCGTTTCAAACTCTCTACCTGCAAAGTCTCTTGTAAATACGAGAGTTAAGTGAAAATTGTGAGATAAAAGGTAAAATTTAATTGAGGTCTCAAAATCTTTTTTTAAGTGATTATGATAAATTTTGGTCCAATTGATACAAGTGTGTTGTACGGGCAATTAAATCACCGATCTAAAGATGTGTCCGAAGCTCTAGATTCAACTTTATATGTGACGCGGTGATATATCTTTTTTCCGTATCCTTCAACTAGTTCCATGTCACATTCGTATTCTGCAGGTGCTCCAGAATATGAAATTTTTCAGTATTTTACAGTGTAGTCATATTGAGATTGACAAAAACCTTGTTACTGCATTAGTTGAGAGATGGTGTCCACTGCAGGCCATAGCTATCATTTGGGCCTTCCCAGTGGAAGGTAATCTTATTACAGGAGTAGATACAAGGTTACTGACCAGTGGCAAAATTATTGCCATTAACGGTTGGAATTTATGCTAGATGAAAATTCTTTTAGATGGTCCAGAATAAAATTTACAGTGTTACACGAGTGGTTGCTTCAAAACACGTGTGACAATAATAGCCTATTCAAGGCTGTATTACAGGAGACACATGTATGTGCCATGTACTTTATTGGTGGGATATTGTGTCCTGATGCTACAGGTAACGCCGTGTCGCTATTGTATCTACGATATATGGAGAACATTCATGAGTAAGGTACCTTAAACTGAGGTTCAACAGTATTGGCGTATCTATATCGAGAGTTGTGTACAGCATCACAGTGAGGAAAAATTAATATTGGCGATGCCATACAATTATTACAAATATGAGCATCGTCCCGCATCATAACACTTGCACCGATTCCCTCGAATAATACTGTGGATGTAATGCCAACATTAACCGACCATGAAAATATCCTACCTATCCCTCTATATGCTGCACGGTATGAATATTTTTATTTATTTATATCGTGATAAAAAATTTTGATTTCAATTATTTTTTAAAATTTTTATTTATTTATATCCCTCTAACTTTTGCTTTTACGAATGCAAAAATTTTGATTTCAATTACCGATTCCCTCTTACTCAACTTCGTATGTCTTTTTTATTACTCCATAATCTTAAGAATACGTAATGTTTAATCGAATACACTATGTTTGCAAAATGAAGTACTACGAGAAATTTGCGTAAATCCGAGCGAAGGATGATCATAACTTATAGAACCATTTGAATTAATTTGTTGACCTCCAAAATATATAACAATATCAACAGTGTTTTGCTCCGCAATATCTTCAAAGTAAAATAAAATACACATCAAAATTAAAATTTTCAATAATATTATAATAAGAATATTCAAATAAATAAATAACAAAATAATTTAATAAATAACTTACTATAAGCTTTTAATTGTAAATTTTCAACTTTTTATAACAATAATACAAATTAAAAAGTGAAAAATTGGAGAAGAATGCGCTTATGAATGTAAAGAGCACTGGCTTGCTGAAACACAAACTCAACGAGAATGTGAGAATTGAGTCCAGATTTTATAGGCAAAAAAACCGCGACAAAAAATTGTGGTGCTGAGAGTACAAAAAAGAAAAAATTAATTGACTGAGGGTACAAATAGCAGCGGTGCCAATAAAGGTGTTGCAGCAAAAGCAGCCTGCGTTTGACGATTTCAAATTAAGGTTCTTAGCTTTGTTTTCTTTTTTTTTTTTTTTTCTATTACAAAACTGGCACAGCGGTTTTAGATCGCGGTTCCATGAAATATAAATTTTTTTAAAAAAAAATTGGCAGCACCGCATTTTCTGAAGGCGGTGCTGCCTATATCTATAACAAAATCAAAATCACCCCAATTCTGTAATTTTTTTATATTATTAAAATAAGTATATCCTCTTGAGGTACCCTAACTTTATTTGCTTTATTGTCTTTCACGTATTTTTTAAGTAGTCAATCTCAATTAAATACGCATTGTTTGGTTTTCACCAAGATGAGTAAGAATAGAAACGAAGTGTTGTTGATCAACTCAAATTTCGAAACATCCCAAATTAGAACGCCCCAACCACATTCTACGGACAGAGGAGAAGTCATGCGTAACAAATGATACTATTGAAGTGGATATAACTGATCCTTCTCACACCCTCAAACCATTTCATCATAGAAGGGAAACAGTAAGAAGTGAATCGTCACCTCTACTTACATGAAATTAATATATTTTACTAATTATAATAAATAATAAATCTAAAAATCTATTAATAAAAAAATACAATAATATATTGTAAATATTATTTATTGTCTACGACCTCCACATTTACATATTATTGAGAGAAGGACCAGTGATAACTACTCAAACAGTATCATGTTCAAGTTAACTAGTGGATATTATGCTACTTTCTCACCTATTTATGGGACGTGGTTGCTCATTCTTGTGGAATTATGAGAATGTCCCAAAATTGGAGTTGGTCTACAATATATTTTTTTGTGTCTCTACTCGTCCTAATCGAAATCAAACAACACGTATTTAATTGAGATGGACTGACCACAAATGCATGAAAGACAACAATCCCGACAAAGCGGGGTACTTCAAGCCAACCTAATATGTAGACATGGGGTCGTAAATGATAAATAATATTTGTAATGGATAGTTGTTTTTCATTAATAAACTTTTAAATTTATTAGTGATTAAAATTAGTAAAATGTTTAAAATTTTAATTATTAATAATTTAAGTAATCAAGATAATAATTTTTTTTTGAAATAATCCACATGAAGTGATCGTGGGTTGAGTTTAGGGGTGGCAGACGAGTCAAGGTGGGCTCGTGAAGCTCGCGAGTCGACTCGATTTGGAGTTCAATTCGAGTTTGAGTTTTTCGAGATATTTTGCTCATAAACTCGCGAGTCCTTCAATTTTATATATATAATTTTATTTTTAACTTTTATATATATTTAACTCTATATTCAATACTATATCAACTTTATATTCAAAATTAATCATATATTAAAGTTATTAAGTAATATCACATATTTTAAATTTAGCTAATCATCAAATATGGTACTTTTATTTATTTATTTACTTAATCTTTATAGGAAAATAAGCTTAATCAACAGGCCAGTAAGTTCATTACTATGATTAGATATTTTTTATTTTATATTAATTATTAATTTTTTAAATTATCTAATAGTTTAAGAAAATTAGAAATGTATTTTTGCTAAAAATAATTTGGACTTGTCAATCTAACATAATAAATAAATATATTTTTAATTATAAATAACAAATTAAAAAAGCTCGACCTTACTATTATGTACTTGAGCCCAAACTTAAACGAAAAAAAGGTTGAACTTGTCGAGCTTGAAAGTTTTGAGCTCGTAGAGCTTGAGCTAAAAATTTGAACTAGAAGTTTTTTGCCCGACTCGACTCGAGCTCAACTTATTTACACTTTAATTGAATTTACAACTTTATTTTAAAATTTTAAAAAAAAGAAAAAAATAAATAAATAATTGATAAGATCCACGACTTGCCTTAAAACTATTAGAAATTTTAAAAAAAAAGTTTCTATTTTTGTTTCATTATTAAAATAAATAAGCCACTGACTCCCATCTACCCCAATCACGTTGAAATCAACATCATTTCCACCGGTCACTACACATTATCTCTTACTTTATTTGCTACATTTTCTCCCAATATATAAACTAGTTATCATCATCCAGGGAGAAAGGTTGGGTGTATACAGAGCAGCAGCCATGGCAGCCAATCATCTCTTCATCCATCTTCTCATCCTCCTCTCCGTCTTCACCTTCTGCAGATCTGTAAGTTTTTCTGTTTTTTTTCGCCGTACGATCTCATCAGTTTCAACAATCTCTGCTGCTTTAGATTCAAACTTCGCACACCCGAATGTGAAGATCTCACAGAATAATCATTTGGTTCTTGAATATTGGTATTTTTTTTTGTTTTTTCCTATGTCAACATTGAGTAAAAATGTGGGGGAAATGCAGGACGATCCGGATTGTGTGTACACGGTTTACGTGAGGACGGGGTCGATCATAAAGGGTGGGACCGACTCCAATATCAGCTTAACTCTCTACGATGCCGAGGGCTACGGGATCAGGATCAACAATCTGGAAGCGTGGGGCGGGCTGATGGGCCCGGGTTACAACTACTTCGAGAGGGGAAACCTCGACATCTTCAGCGGCCGAGGCCCGTGTTTGACCGGCCCGGTTTGCGCGATGAACCTCACATCTGACGGAACGGGCTCCGGTCACGGGTGGTACTGTAACTACGTGGAGGTAACCACCACCGGGATCCACCAGCAGTGCGCTCAGGTGCAGTTCACGGTGGAGCAGTGGCTGGCCACCGATACGTCGCCGTACGAGCTCACCGCCATCAGGAACTACTGTCCGTCGGACAAGAAGAACCGGGTAATGGACGGTTCCGATTCGTCTTTGTTGTCTGTCATGTAGGAGGGTTTCGGGCTCCGAGTATTGGGTCGGAGTATCCGAACCCGTTCCGGGTTTCTTTTTTCGTTTGCCTTTGTCCCACTTGAGTGTTGGTGAATTTTGGGTCGGGTCGTCAATCAGAATATTGTAGGGTAAGTCAGATAAATAAAAGAGAATGAACCAAAATGCCCTTTTTGGTTAAAAGGGCGTTCCCATGGTTTCTTGAATAATTACCTCTCCTGCTTTCCTCTGTATTTTCTTGGGATGCTTTGCGCCGTTTTTTGTTCCTTTCTTTTTTTCGCTGTTGAATGCAAAATCGTTTGTTTGTACAAAATCACGATTTTATGGCTATTTGGACTTTTGATTAGTGCCGATTCAAGTCGACTCCAGTCGAATATATTATTATTAAAGCTTGTTTGAATTATTATTATTGAACTTTTAAAAATTTAAAAATATATTTGAATTTAATTTAACTATTAATCTAATCGGGGTTATAAAAAATAAAATTATAAAAAAATTGAACGAGGTGGATAAAAAAAATAAAAAATAATAAAACAATGTTCAATTAGTTCATAAAAATTTATTTTTTTAAGAAATAAGTAAAAAGTTAAATTTATTATTGATAAGAACATTTTTGTTATTCTACTATAAAAAAATAATAAAAAACTAACGGTGATTAATAGATTGGCTAGTTGTTAGACAACCGTTAAATAATAAAATCATCTATAATTTTTCAAATAATGAGAGAGTATTCGAAATTATACTAAATTTCAGAAGAGATTGCTATAATTTATCCTAAAATAATTTCATTCTATTACTTGCAATTCATTACTAATTGCCAATTGTGTGGACAATATCAACTAAAGAATGACAATTTTCCATTGTCTTTTAATTTTTTTATGTATATCATCATAAAAATAATATTCAAATATAATTCATTTCGCAGCATATAAGATTAGAATATCAATTAGGTTAAAGTAATAATATTATAGCATATTGATACAACGTAATTGGACAAAACTTAATTATGTCATCCAGTTATTATTGTAATTATAATATAATTAATTTTTTTATTTTAATATTAATTATATGATACGTATAATTAATTATTTATAATTATTTGAATGTAATGGGATAGTATATTTTATATGAAAAATTATTTAAAAAATATAATATAAATATAAATCAAATAATATCCATGTGAAAAATGCAAGCATCCCCCTAATATCCACAACATTAATTATTTTTTATTTGAATGTAATGGGATTCGAAGTAAACTTTGGGAACATGATTTTACTGTTTAAGGTTAGCATGGAGATGTGTTTGTGGACTAGAAAAGGCCATATAGCACGTGGAACACTTTTATGATTCAAAGTAGGTAGTTGTGAGGGTTCATATTTATAGCTGGCTTTTGTCGGCAATCCTTTTGTCTTCTATATCACAAGCGCATAAAGGATCGTTTAGTTTTATATAAGGATCGGGTTACAAATGGATTGGGTTGAAAATGAGTTTATTAACATAATACCCGATTCATAAAATTTTTTTGAATTTGGTTGAACTCGATAGAATTCTAGAATAATTTGTTTAAAATCATAAAAACAAAGTTAATTTATTAATGAATTTATATGTGAATGTTTTAGGTTTTACAATATAAAAGTTTTAAAATATGTGTTACTTATTTATACATTAAAATTGTCTATATATTTTTATATCATTATGTTATTTTAAAAAAATAGTATTTTTTTTTTGTATTGTATGTAGTATAAATAAATTATATACATCTTTTCGCACATGTATAAATTACTTTGTATAAGTATATATTTTGGGTGAATAGCAATTTATTCCCCTGTGATATTGAAAAAGAGTACATTATCCCCTATAAAAAAAATATAGCAATTTACCCCCTTATACAGTGAGGTAAATTACTTCATTTTAAAAAATATAGAGAAGTTAATTGCTTCATTTTAAAAAATATAGGGAAGTAAATTGTTGTATTTTAAAAAATATAGGGAGGTAAATCGTTATTTATTTTTCATAAGGGGATAATTTGCTCATTTGTGATACCATAAGGGGGTTGCTTGCATTTTTTTTCTATAAATTATATCAAAAAAATCTTAAAAAATTGAATTTAGGTCCAAAACATCAAGAATCAAGATCCATCATAGAACTCGGTTAGGACTTCAAAACCCACCCCAAAATGAATGGATCTAGGTGGGGTTTATATCCCTAGTTTTGTGTGTGGACTTGAAAAAATATAACGGAATTCCAAAGACTTAAATGGAGGATAGGATTGTAAGAGTGATGCAAGTAAAAGGTTGCCCGTTTAGGCAAGTCTAACTTGAAAATTTTGAGCTTAGCTTTTTCACAAATTTTAGAAATAGGACCTAAAAAAAAATATATTGACACTTCAATACCCAAATCAGTAAACAATGATAAGATGATAACCAAAAATTGGAAAACATGCTACAAAAGAAAGAAAATAATGATAAAATAATTTTAAATTATAGTGATCTTGTGCAAATAGGTGTGAGAAGAGCATTAAACTTTTTTTCTGGGGAAGAGGAGCCTTTTTTATAGTCTTTGTCCCCTATCTGCTGGAAGAGATCGGTCCCCTGGAACTCGAGAAGGTAGTTGTTGGTGAGGATAGACTCTAATTATCATAATAAGTGACCATAAAGCCGATTAGATTGGTTGTTTTGTAATCTATTTTAAGCAATTTTATCTTCTTTATAATATTGAATTAAATGTATAAGAGTACGAATTCATTTGGCGCTATTTTGTTGTTCTTAATCTGTATTTTTTAGACATTACAACAAAGCCTACAAATCACTAATCAACTAATGAAGTTGGGCTGCACATTTGATAGCAACTGTGAAACCAACATCTGAGGATTAGATTTGAAATATTCCAAGTTGAGAACCCTGAGAATGGGCATCTAGAGTATTATTGAGACTTGCACTAAATATTGTGTCCATATGATGGGTGCCGTTTTTTATCAGCAACAGACGTATGACGTTTATGCAATTTTAGTGGGTGGGCAGTAGAAATTGTCAAGCTGACTGAACTAACTTATGGAGAGTCATCATATGGAATCCCGTGTGGATTGAGTAGTATGATTTGAACTCTTCAACTCTAATAGTATGGGGTTTACTCCTCAAAATTGAGGATCCATATAGTCTCATATATAGGACGACTATATCTAGGGCCTGAAAAAAGGTGACTGTATAATTTTGTTCTTTTGAACTAGATTCAAGTTAGAACAAGATCCTATTGAGATTGATATACTAAACTAATAGTATAATCTAGTCTCATATACTACATATACCTTACCTCTAGTAAGATTTGGTGTAGTCCACTTTGTGGTGTAGTGTGTATTCAACATAGAGGAAATCTCATTGGTATTTGCGTGAGTCTCCTTACTTAATGGACCCCCTCTTGGAGTTGCGGGCTGGGGTTTTTAACCTTGAGCTAGTTGTGAGGCGAGGTTCTCCTTTGGACTGCCTCCTGTGTTGGGTCTCTCATTGACTTCATAATTTTGGGGTATCAAATGGATTAATTATTTTATGTTTACTTATATATTATATTGTGGATGTAAAGTGTGATTAGTATAAAATTATGTTTGCTTCGTGAGATTAAAGAATGTAATACCCATTTTTGTCCATATGGTATAAGATAAAATATGTCTAGACAATGTTATGCAATTTCATATGATGTTTATTTTTTTTTCACTATTCCACCTGTATAACTAATACCATCTTGAGTGGTGATATTAAATTAGTCCCGAGCTGCCCCTCTTTTTTCACTGACCAAAATAACCCTCGTTCTTGGTCAAAAAAGTGAGTGCAAAGCCCTTCATAATGTTTGGACTCGTTTTCTAAGTGTTTTGTTGTGTTTTGTGGAGATAGAGAGAGAAAAACAAAGATAAATAAGTGTGTGTTAGAGATAGTATGAATGTTTGGATTTGTTTTTGGAGATAATTTAAAATAAGTATTGTATGTTTAATGTTGTGTTTTGGGAGACAAAAATTACTATTCATTATCAAATCATGTTTGTTTTATATATATTTATGTATATGTATGTGTATATATATGTATGTATTTATGTTAAAGCAGTTTAAAACACCTAGATAAGATGTTTTTAAATGATGATAAACATTGGATATGTTTTAACTTGTCCTGAAGATAACTTGAAAATGAAAACAAACATAGCGCTTGTTTCTTCCATGTTTCATATGACAAGAACTGTGGACCTCTTCCCCCATTCTTTCCTCTCTCTCAGGTGAGTTTACACTTGATTCTTTTTTTTTTTTTTGTTTTTTTTAAAATTCCTCCCCAAGCTCAAACATCTTACAAACAAGCTTGAGACTCATATTCTTAAACCTATTTTTGGCCGCTTTTTTGGTGAACTTTAGCTGAACTTTGTTTTTTTTCCCCCTTTTTTTTTTGCAGATCAGGAATAAATAGAAGGTTGTGAAAAGTCAGATCCGAACTCATCTTCAAGGTAATTGTGTAATTGTAATTTTTTCATATTTTGTTTTCATAAAATCAAACTCCTTTTGTATATTTTTGGCAATTTTGTTCTGAGGTTTTTTGTTTTTTTTATTTCTGTAAATTTTTGTTGGGTATTCTTATATTTGTCATGATCTGTTGGGTATTTACTTTCTCTTGGGTATCTAGATTCCGTTTGGTGTTTCATTTTATTTCTATATGATGTTTTAAATTGTTCTATTAAGTACTTGCATTTGTGGTTTAATTGAAAAATTACGGGCTCGTTTGGCTGTGTTTTTATTTTTATTTTCAGTTTTCAATATTTGAAAATGGGTAGAAATATTTTACTGGTTTTTGTGCGAAAACTGAGAATATGTTTGGATTAGTTGTTTCCAAATGTAGGTATATAGCTGTCAGAATGTTGAATATATGTATATATACTTTTGATGTGACAAATATTAGTTATGAGGGTTGACCTAATTGATTGAATATTTGTCTCCTTTTTTATTCATATTTAGTTAATTTAACTAATTATACATTGAGAATTTTCTTTTATGTCATTGATCACTTTAATTAAATTATGTATAATTATACGATAAATATAATTCAATATTTATGTGGGTTAATTTGAATTAGAGAATCTAGTAACAAGGAATTTCCAGTTTCCGTAGGCATAGGCCAAAATGACATATTCCTAATATTACCTAATATATATGTATAGATATATACTTATATATTGTGAATGCTAAACAAAAATGTGAAGAATATACTTTATTTAAATAAGTAAGGCCTAAATTAAATAAATAATTTAATATGACCAAAACATCAATAATATAATTCTATTTATATTATTTTAAATTCTGAATATTATTTCATCAATTTGAACAAAAAAATAAAGAGTAAATTAATTATCATGAATAATAAACTAAATAATTATAAAATAAATTAAAATAATTAAGTAGTCATGAAAGAATAGACCACTTTCATCGGTGCAAATACATCCCAAAATAAATATGAAAAACAAAAATCAATTGAACAAAAAACAAATCAACAATTGTAACAACAAGTATTTATTAAAATGCATTCTTTAGAAGTCTAAATACATTAAAAAAAAAAAGATTACCAGTGAAAAGAAAAATTATAATAATAAAAAATAAATTAAGCAAAAATTTGAAATACAAAATAGATAGAAATGTATAAGAGTAAACAATAACTATTATTTTATTTTTTTATATAAAAAAATATATAAAAAATAGAATGCATGTAAAAGTAGAAGATGTATACTATTATAATAAAATATATTTTTTATAAATAGAAAAAAGACGTGAAAAGTAATATATAAAATATATAAATCATCAATTTAACAATAGAAGATGCATATAAAAGATAAACGAATTTTATTATTAGACAGAAATATATGAATAAGAGATAGAAATTAACATAACTTGGCCTTGTTATATTATTAATTCAATTTTGTACATATTTATTTTTTGAATGTATAATTATAAAGAAGTTGAGATAACAAAAACCAGCAATTAATTAAAATATTTGAGATAACTAGATATTGTATGTGAATGGGAGAGGAGAATAGCAATTATCAAGACTATTACGTGCAAAAAGAAGGGTCTTTCATAAATAAGGCATCAAGGGCTTACATAAAAATCATCCTTCAAATTAACAAAAATTTTACAATCATTTTCCATTAGTAAGGGGTTCCTCCGGCAGCGCCGCATTTGACGAGCTTGAACCATCGTCTTTTGGCGCCTTTGGGACGTTTAAGTCCGTGCCATCTTCGTCGTTCGAGCTCGACGATGCATCCATGCAAATAGAATAAAAAATGACAGTAGCAGGCTCGTTATGTTGGGGGGTATTTGGAATCTCCGGGAGAAGATCAGCATCGTCATCTTCTTCCACCTCGTCGGGTTCTGGAATGTCGAGGTTCTCATCCTCATCGAAGAGCACGCACAGCTCTTCCCACTTTGGCTAAAGTGTTGTGTAATTTTTACTAAAGTGTTGTTTTATTATACTATCGATATACCGATATCAAAATGAAAAATTCGCTAAAATTAATTAAGGAATACATAATCGATATTTTAATTCGATAGTCTTAATATGTATCGAAATTTTGTATTGAATTTGACCTGATTTAAATTATGATATTTTATTAAATATAGATCACTTTTTATATATATTCAATACGGTATAAAAATTATCAAAAATAAAGAATAAGTCAAATGTATTGTTTGTATTAAAATATATAAATATAAAAATGATATTTATTATTAAAAAAAATTAATTTTATATAAATTTTATATACATCAAATCAAATGTCAAATAAGGCTTGCTTGTGGAAGGAAGCAATGAATTATCCAACAATTTTACAGCAAAGTAGTGGCTTCTAATGATGTATTTTGCAGCAATATTACTAGTATGTCCCTATTATTTAGTGTAATTACCATGCAACCTTCCAATTGCCTATAAATCACATGTCTATGCACCACCTCACTTACCTCCTTCTTCCATAATATCGTGTATTCATTTTTGCTATCTACTGCTTTCTGCTTTCTGCTATCTACTGCTGGTTTAGCTTGGTTTAACATCATTTTTCGATAATATTCAATCACTTGGCAAACCAATTTTACTAGTGGATTGAGACATTAGTCACTGCTTAGTGGATTTCCTATTTCACAGTACGTGGATTTGAATTTTTACTTCTTATTCATAAAAATATAAACATGGTTGTAAGTGGCTATACGTTTCAGTCCGTCATTTTTATCGTGAACGATGGACAAGGGAGATGGAGGACGTATTCGTCCAATCTCTTATCTACAGCAGAAGGCTCGATATCTTTTGCCCAAACCACCACAACATGCAAGCCCATCCATTCCGCCCTATTCGACGTAAATAAGGAGTTCCACACGCGATTAACTTACGCGTGGGCCTATACAAGGGTTGACCAACTGCGAGATCGTTTTTATACGTTCCAATGGGTGCGAAATCACCCGGGCGTTACATGGAATCACGACGAAAGGAGATTAACGGCGGATGACGCTATGTGGCAAGCCATTTGCCGGGTATGTTTCGTTATGTTTTGATATTGCAAATTTTTTTTTAACAATAAAACTTGAAATAATTGTTGAATGCTAATGAATAGGAGAACCGATTGGCTCGATGCTTCCAGAATGCGTACGAGCCAAAGTGGGAAGAGCTGTGCGTGCTCTTCGATGAGGATGAGAACCTCGATATTCCGGTACCCGACGAGGAGGAAGAAGAAGACGATGCTGATCTTTTCCCGTATATTCCAGATATGGCAGCCCCCCCAACATAACGAGCCTGCTACTGTAATTTTTTATCCTATTTTCATGGATGCATCGTCGAACTCGGACAACGAAGATGGCACGGACTTAAACGTCCCAAAGGCGCCAAAAGATGATGGTTCAAGCTCGTCCAATGCGGCGTCGCCGGAGGAACCCCCTACTAATGGAAAATGATTGTAAAGTTTTTGTTAATTTGAAGGATGATTTTTACTTAAGCCCTTGATGCTTTATTTATGAAAGACCCTTCTTTTTGCACGTAATAATCTTGATCATTGCTATTCTCCTCTCCCATTCACATACAATGTCCAGTTATCTCAAATATTTTAATTAATTGCTGATTTTTGTTATCTTAAAAAAACAAAAACAAATTATGTACAAAATTGAATTAATAATATAACAAGGCCAAGTTATGTTAATCTTTATCTCTTACTCATATATTTCTGTCTAATAATAAAATTTGTTTATCTTTTACATGCATCTTCTATTGTTATATTGATGATTTATATATTTTATATATTACTTTTCACGTCTTTTTTCTATTTATAAAAAATATATTTTATTATAATAATATACATCTTCTACTTTTACATGCATTCTATTTTTTATATATTTTGTTAATTTTATATAAAAAAATAAAATAATAGTTAATGTTTACTTATACATTTCTATCTATTTTGTATTCTAAATTTTTGCTTAATTTATTTTTTTATTATTATAATTTTTCTTTTCGCTGGTAATCTTTTTTTTTAATGTATTTAGACTTCTAAAGAATGCATTTTGATAAATACTTGTTCTTACAATTGTTGATTTATTTTTTGTTCAATTGATTCTTTTATTTTTCATCTTTATTTTGGAATTTATTTGCACCGATGAAATTGGTCTATTCTTTCATGACTACTTAATTATTTTAATTTATTTTATAATTATTTAGTTTATTATTCATGATAATTAATTTACTCTTTATTTTTCTGTTCAAATTGATGAAATAATATTCAAAATTTAAAATAATATAAATAGAATTATATTGTTGATGTTTTGGTCATATTAAATTATTTATTTAATTTAGGCCTTACTTATTTAAATAAAGTATATTCTTCACAATTTTGTTTAGCATTCACAATATATAAGTATATATCTATACATATATATTAGGTAATATGAGGAATATGTTATTTTGGCCTATGCCTACGGAAACTGGAAATTCCTTGTTACTAGATTCTCTGACTCAAATTAACCCACATAAATATTGAACTATATTTATCGTATAATTATACATAATTCAATTAAAGTGATCAATGACATAAAAGAAAATTCACAATGTATAATTAATTAAATTAACTAAATATGAATAAAAAAGGAGACAAATATTCAATCAATTAGGTTAACCCTCATAACTAATTTCTGTCACATCAAAAGTACATATACCTATATTCACACATTCTCACACCTATATACCTACATTTGGAAACAACTAATCTAAACATATTTTCAGTTTTCGCACGAAAATCAATAAATCATTTCTACCCATTTCCAAATTTTGGAAATGGAAAATAAAAATAAAAACACAACCAAACGGGCCCTTAGTATTCATACACTGATTTTTCTTTTTAAAATAATCATGTAAATATGATTAAAATTCTAATGTTTGGATGCGGTATCAAGAGAAGTTAGAGGTATTTTGTGCAATCCAAGAATATTTGGTCGAAGCTTTGAAGATGTTATGGTTGTTTTGTCGGATGTATCAATATTGGAGGTCTCAATTAGAATATAATAGATCAAGATGAACTCTTACCTATAGCTTACAAAGTCATGTTCCAGCACAAGTTCAAATAATGAGGCGTTTAATTGAAATAAGTGACTCAACTTGCATTGATAATCTCCGAATGAGTAGAAATGCATTTGGAAGATTATATCCTATCTTGCAAATCAAGGTCAATTAAAGGACACGAAACATGTTTGTATTAATGAACAAGTGACAATGTCTTAAGTGTCTTAGCACATCATTAGAAGAAATACGACTCTATTCGCTCTTCTCAAACTGTAAGCGAAACATTTTGATCATGTATTGAATGTCTATTTTAGACTCCATCCACTATTACTTGCCAAACTTATCCCAGTTTCAAATGACAACAATTGTCCCAAATGGAAGTGGTTTGAGGTTAACAATTACATATGAATTTGGGTAACCCCTTATATGGATGCTTTTTATTTGAATAAAATAACCTAAAATTTTAAAGGAATGTTTGAGTGCCTTGGATGGCACTTACATTGACATATGTATTCCTACCGAAGATAGAGCATGATATCGACCTCGTAAAGGCACAATTGTAGTTAATGTACTTAGTGTGTGCAATAGGAACATGCCTTTCATTTACGTCTTAGCGAATGGAAGGGTAGCGCGGCGGATAGTAGAGTGCTTTGAGACGCAATTATTAGGTTGACTAGTCTAAACATCCCAAGAGGTAAAAAAAAATAAAATAAAAAAAGCATGCTCATGCATTATGTTTTGTTTATGTCGTTAGTACAACTTTTTTAACTAGTATGCAAATCGTCCTGATATTTTTGTAAGACATTATTATTTGGTTGACAACGGGTACAATAATAAGGAAGACTTCTTATCTCCATACTGAGGAGTAAGGTCTCACTCAAAATAATAGGAATGTGGTAGGAATGCTCCACAGAACTATGAAAAATACTTTAATATGAAGCATGCTGCAGCACGCAACGTGATTGAAAGGATATCTGGTTTACCTAAAGCTCGATGTGCAGTGTTGCGTAGCCCAACTTTCTATTCTATTAAGGTCCAGAATCACATTATAATGACATGTAGTCTAGTGCATAACTACATACGAATGAAAATGACCATTGGACTAATTGAACAAATGTTGAATGAAGGGTTGGTTAGCGAAGATGACGGGAATATGGTGAAAGGGCACCGTGAGGTGCGAGTGGATCTGCCCAGAAACGCACAAACACAAGCGGCGATAATAAAAATGCGTAAATTAAAATGAGATTGCAATAGAACCATAGTTCCAAGGGGTGTACCCTTGGAGTTCCCGAGCGCTCGATGTAGTTAATAATAATAGACGATAATAAAATTAAACAGGGCTAATGGTTGAATGAAATACGAGAGGTACTAGAACATAAATAAAAAATTACCTCTTTCTTTTGATTTACTTCGAACCACCTTCATTTGATCCATTCATGGAAGGCTTCAAGATAGAAGCCCTCTAAAGTTGCATCCACACCACACCGGAATTGGGATCCCTTAATTCTCTTTGCTAGAAGAAAACTAGAGAGAAAAATATACACCAAGTGTGCATTCAAGAGTGGGTCGCACCAAGTGGTGGAGAGTGTGTAGGAATTATTTTGTTTAGTGTGTATTCATTCATTAATCATTCCAAATGTCTAATACACACATATATATCTTGAATGGATGCATTAAAATATATTTAGGTTCATTTAACCATCCATAAGGTAATAAAGTTATTTATTCCAAATAAAGGATGACTAACATGGCACTTTCCAAAAGTGAATTTATTAGTCAATAATTTTCTTTTCTAACAATTTCCATCAACTTAATTAATGGGCTTAATTAATTAAAATATCAGGCCCAATTAATTAAATTCAATTTAATTAAAACCTAGTTAATTAATTCCATCGTATATTTAATCAAATTAAATGTATGAGCCAATAACCCTTTATTAAATAATAAGTCCAACTTATTAAATAATAAGGCCAAACCTAATATAAATTGATCCAATTAATTTATCCTTGGGCTTATCCATTCAATGGATCCCTCTCATATATAAGTAATCAATTACTTACATAATTAATTCCCTGTTAATTTATTGTCCATTCTCGGTGATTTTATGTGTGACTCTTTAGATTTACCTTTCAGCTAGACCTAAGCCAGTGTCCAACGTTATTACTAATTAAATTCAATTTAATTAATAATTCTTGATCAACCCTTGATCAAGAAAGCCCGTCACCACGGGTTGCCATCTAGCAACGGTCCATGGCACTAAAGACTAGGCGAATTTTCATATGAACTTTTAGGCTCTCGAGTCCATACGGGTACGATCTTTCCATCTACCGTCTCCCGACCTTAGTCTAGGGTATGAAATTGGGCATCGGTTCCCATCCTGAATGAGGCGTCTATGCTTAATACTTGAGATCGTATTACGCCAAATTGCTCGACATAGGAACCTCTTCTTCCTATTCGACCAATGACTGTGGCCACAGCTTTATAGAGCGTAGACGCATCTCCAAGCGCATAGGAGATACCTTTGTCACGTTTTGACAGGGGATAGATCCTCTTCTTGGAACTCACCATCCTTACTACACACTTTGACTGTACTAGACAAGATTTATGATAACTATGTCTAAGGCACGATTACCTTTCGCACAAATCTAAGATACAGTTATCGCATGCATGTGACTTCCGTGATTCCTCAAATCTGAGGATTACTCCCACATTATCGGTGTTGGGGACTCAAGTCATACTGACCACTAAGGCTTCCATACGATGATGCCCGCGAGTTAGTTCAGTCGATTGACACCTAGCCAATCGGCCCATTAAGATCGCATAGACGTCCCATGTCTGTTGCCGATGAAACACGTCATTCATCAAATGAATGCGACTCTTAATGGAAGTCTTAGTAGAACTCTGGATGCCCAGTCTCAAGGTCTTCGACTTGAAATATTTAGACCCAACCCCCAATAGTTGATTTCATGACCGCCATCCAATGCGAAGTCCAACTGTTGGACAGTTGTTAAAGTGGTATGTGGGCATCTGTTGTGATGTCCAAGCAGTGCTTGACGTACGTGTGTCGACGATGAATTCTTACCACATTCATTAGGACAACATTGCTTAAATAAAGATTGCTTGAATGGTTCTCAAAACTGCCAATCCAATTGGCTTTTGGTCACCCATTCCAATATATGGAGTACTTAGGGATAGTATACTCTAACCCAGCATGGAATACTTGAAGGGATGAAATTGCTATGCGAATGTTTAATGTTTAGCGTGGAGAGTCTTGAATGTTTGATTTAGAAAATTTGTTGATTCTTATTGAAATACTGCATGTTGGGTTATTGCTACATTGTTGGGTGTGTTATGAAGTTCTTGAGTTTACTTTTTAATTTTTACCGAATGTTTGTTGTGTTTATTATGAACTATGTCTTTTCGAAATTTTATAGTGTATGTGTTCCAGTTTACTATGTTTTATGTCACTATTTCGGTGAGTTTACAATTTAATGAGTATTTCACATTGATTTATATGCATTCTTCTTCCATTTTGGTAGTTGTCTATGGAAGATGATGAAGGCATTGTTGGTCGTTGTCTAGGAGGAAAATCTAGCAGTAAGGGTTCTAGGCATGTTTGGTCCACTAACGGGGAGGAGGCTTTGCTAGATTGCTTACGTGAAATATTTTGTAATGGTTGGAAATGCGATAATGGGTTTTAAATTGGATACTTGGGTGTTATGGAACAAATGCTTGCTAAGAGAATTCCTGATTGTGGTTTGAAATCCAACCTTCATATTAGCTCGAAGGTTCATGTTTGGAAAAGGACCTACGGAAGTGTATCTTATATGTTTGGTCGAAGTGGTTTTGGGTGGAATGAGACTTCACAGATGATTGTGGTTTCAAACTTTGTATTCGACAGTTACACTTCTCTAGCACTTATGTAATAATTTCGTGTAACATATTTCAGATTGTGCCTAATTTTCCATTGTGTTGGAAATTTCAGGTTGAACCTAACGTGAAGACATTACACTTTAAGTCCTTCCCCAACTCCCAATATGGTGTCAAATCTTTGATAAGGATAAAGTTACAAGACAATATGCCGAGGATATTGAAAATGCTTCAAACAATAGTGATGATCCTATTCCTGTTTTGCTTGAATACTATGTCCCTATCCTAGATCCTAGCATATTTGGTGACGAGATTGAGTTTCTCAATTCGTTTGCTTCTGCCATTATACATGTACCCACATAGCGACACTGAGCGTGTCTCGTCAAATAAAAGAAAGTTATCAACTAGTTCAGTTGATGAAATATTTGATGCTTTTGTGAATGTAACCGGTAATCGTTTGGATAATATTACTAAATGATTCAGTGTGGAAGCAAATGAGTCTCATGCACGTTGACAGGTTTGGAGTGCTATTGAGAGAATGTCTCTTATAACATTGGAGGAGAAAAGTAGGGCTTCTAAGAAACTTGTGAACAACAAGGCCAATCTAGATTTATTTGTTATAATGTCTAACGATGCTAAAATGGCCCTTGTGAAATGCTGCTCAACGGAAAAGTCTGATAACAGTGGCATGCAGCAATATATAACCCTTTTTGTGAATGCATTAACACTTGACCTATTTGTAATTCTATACCTTATTTGTGCTGTTATGCATTCATTAATTTAGGATTTACCAAACACCAAAGGAAACGGTTATGTACATTTGTGAAATGTTACAACTTGGCATTCCTTGTCAACACCTTTGACAAAAGAATTACTTCACTGATTTCAATGGAGTTGGAGTGGAAAAATGAGTTAAGACCATGGGCTCAACCCAATCCAATTAGTTTTGGGTTGGGTTGGGTTGGTTATGTTTTAAAATAGGTTGATATGGATTGAAGTTAAATAAATTATATTTTGTATGGGTTGGATATAGATTGATAATAAGTTGGATATGGGTCGATAATGAGTTGGATATGGGCCTTCAATCTATGAATATAATAACAAGTAAACTAAAAGAACCACCAATTCCTCTTTGCTCATATACACACACTCTCTCACATCTTTCTCTCTCTCTCTCTCTCTCTCTCTCTCTCTCTCACACACACACACACACACACATCTTTTGTAGCCTTTTGTTTTTCTACTATTATCAATATTACCATTCAGATTCACTTTCTTCTATCTTAATATATATGCATATATATATATATATATATATATATATATATTATATGGTTTCACCGTAATGTGAGTGCCATCCAGCCACTCTCTTTGATTTCTATTTTAGCTTGAGTTTATCATCTTCTTAAATCATTAGAAGCATGCGAATCAATCAGCAGTATTCTTTTCTTAAGCGCATCTGGGAGAGGTTTATGAACATGAAGTTTTTTCAGTGTTGCTTATGTTTGCATCTGAAAAACTTTATTGGTTATAAAGTATTTTTGCTATGTCTCTTATGCCCCTGGATCTAGAAAGCTTCTTGTTTATGAAATATCATTGCTATGATGGTTATGCCCTTTAACTGGAGTATTCTATGAGCTAAGGTTTAAGTCATAGGTTGATACTGTGGCACCCAGATTATCTTTGTTCTTTTCTCATATCCTAATTTCTTTCGCAATTCTGTCTTAATGCATATTACAGGATATGGAGGCAATATCTGATTTTATTTGCCCATAACACATATAGCATATAATTATAAAATGGTATTAATTTACTTGAGAAATCTTTCTTTAGTTCTATATATAACAAGCACTTTATTTTGATATATTGATAACGAGCAATTACGGTATCAAATGATGTGATTAGTGTACGTGATCTATACTCGTTTGTTGGAAGATTGAGGGCCTGAGCTTGAATTTGGTTTGTCAAAATTTGTGCGAACTAAAGTAATCTCATATTCTTATGAATTGTGTAGAGTTCAAAAGGGTTAAGTAGAAAGTTTGAACACTCGACTGAAACACACATTGGTTGCTACTATGATGCATTTTAACAACATTTAGAGCTTAATGGTAACTGTAGTATCTATAGTTTCATGTCGACTTGTTTTTCTATTCTAAAAGTATTCCATGTTCGTTTCAGTTCTACTCTGTTGATTTTTCTTCCACATTTGAAAATCAACAGATGTTGAATCCATTGTGTTTTACAATTTGTAAATTTCGAAACCTAAAGCGCTGCTGTGATTTCTGTGAAGTGTCCTCGTTATCAACATTATAATTTGGAAGAAACAAGAATATGAATTTTTTACGCTGCTAAGAATCTGAAGGATGCATGTGTAGTGTTGAATGCCAATATGAAGAACATAACTTCATTCTTTTTGCAGATTTAGTCTTGGTTTATTCATTTTGTTGGGTTCTCTTCATGGGCTTGCTTTAGAATTTTTTGATACTGTTTATTTATCATTTTGTATGGATGTCAAAAAATCATGGTGTCATGTTCTTGACATCTTCATGTTTGCAGGTGTATCGTAAAAAAATTTGTTAGAAATTCTTTACTATGCAGTCATAAACTATTTATTTGTGAACTTTGATAGTGGAACACTATGCCAAAATATAGGATGGTTGTCTAAATGCCACTTTTTATTTTATTTTTTTAATGGGATTTGATAACTCTTTCTTCAATATTATATAATTCTTAAATTTGAGGAATGATTTTCAAGGAATATACAGTTTTGACAAATAGATAATCTTAGACATGGAAAGTACTATGATTTTTGTATTCAGGAAATTATTCACAATTTTTTTTTCTTATCAATTGCTTTCTTTTATAAAACCTTTACTTACCACAAGTATTTCAGTTTTTTTTTTCTCTTGTTAATTCAACAAGTTTTTCACTTGCATGCGTTGAGTTGCTTATGAATTAATATTCTTTTGATCAACATTTTCTTCTCAAATCAGCTTGTAGTGCACAAATTTTTTTATCCAGATAATTCTTAGTATCTTGTGATGAATGTTTTTGGATTATTGGTTCAGAACTCCTCGAAAAGCCCAATTCATTTATGTTTTTGATAACAAAATGGTTTTTATAATTTTCAGCGGAATAGTTTTTATAATTTTCAAAAAAGCACTTTAGCGGACCTTTTCCCTATGAATTGATGAATTTCATACATTTTGGTAATTGATTCAAATGTTTTTGAAGTTGTCGAGAACACTTTTGAAAAGGTGTGTGTTAATTATGATAATTGTATCTATCTATATTCGAAAAATAAATGAATCAAATTGGCATGTAGACAATCGTTAACATTTTAGTATCAGATGTTTTATTAATGAAGTTTATAAATAAATTAAGTTGTGTTTTTGCTAATTCCGACAAACTTTACTATGATACACTTGCAAAAATAGGATGTGAATGGCATGACAAAATAAGTTGGTCTGTAAAATTCGTACAAAATTTTAGATATATGACATAGAAAAGTTTTGAAAAACAATCTTTGAAACAAAACCCAACGCAATGAATAAATTGAGAATAAATTTGCCAAAAGGTTGGAGAACTGTTCTCCAATTTAGGCATTCTTAACTATTCTGCATCTGTCGTATTTTTGGAGGCTTAAAAAATTCATGTACTTGTTCTTTTCAAATTAGAGTAGTGAGAACGCGAAGCTTTTATAGAAATTATAGCTGACTTTTGATTTTGAAGTGTACAAAGAGGAATACAATGGTTTTTCAACTTTTTGAATTTTCAAACATGAGAGGAATTGACAGAGAGGAACTGTATAGTAACATAGAATATTTTTTAAGATAGTAGAAGAGGGAGAGAGAGAAATGGATCGATACATAGATTGCAATTTGGTTCTAAATGATGTTAAGGTACATTATCTTAGCCTGCGTGTTTGAGTAGAGTTTTAAATTTTTACATAAACCTTAGATGTTCCACACAAGTCTTAGGAGGACGAGGTTATTTAAGTAAGCACACATGGCAAATCAATGACAGAATTAGGGCCCCTCAAGCTTTAATAAATGAGTATAGATCGATTGCTGCTCATGTTCTGATTCTTTTTCTTTTGTTATATTCAGGCTGCCATTAAATTGAAGTTGAAGATGTTTCAATACATGAGAAGAATTTTCATTCTGTGAGACATTTGCAGCTATCTAATGTAAAGATACTTGGTTGTAAATTAGAATACTTTGTGCAAGGGAGCTTTGTATACTTTGTTGTAAATTATCCAAAGAAATCAAAATTTTCTTCCAAGAGAAAGAAAAATTGTGGCTTGATTATTGTTGCCAAATTTCATATAAATCATAATCAAGCCTTCGCAATCCAACTTGTTGTATCTGAAAAGCTGATAATCAAACATTAAAGTTCACAAGTACCGACCCTTTGCCATGAAGAACAAAATAATTGAAACAACACTACTGAACAAGAACAATCAATTATAACACCTATGTATTAGCAAATTAATTAACATTAAACATGGGATTTTATTATTTATATATGCATTTATTATTGATAGATTTTTATCATCTATTAATCTATCTAGAAATTTGAAATTTTTGTTAGAGTAATAGATAAAATGAATAAGAATTTATCCTACTTAATCTCCTAAAGAAAACTTTATCGTCCTTTAATTTTTATATATTATTTTATACATTAATCAAAACAAAACTTATACCTAACTTGCTTATATACAAATTAGAGATAAACTATACATAACTAATATAAATAATATTGTTAAGTGCATTTTTAATATGCAATTGCAGTTAATTTAGACCATCAATATTAAATATGATACATTATCATTGATGCCCCCAAACATTTCATTCACTAAGTTTAAAACAAAGCATACCAGCCCAGCTAGCCCATTAACAAGGAGGTTAGGCCAACAAACTTACTTTTTGTTTTACTGAACTAGCAGCTCAAGAAATGAGTCCAATTTCAGTCGGACACATATTATTTCACCATTTATTCTCTCTTTAGTTCAAGTTTTTCTTTTATTTCATTCATAAATCATTACCGACTTAAGCATTCGGAGTGCTAACCTTTGTTTTGTAGGGTTAGTTCCTGTTGATCTTAGGATTTTTCTTCTTCACCTTGTTGTGTGGCAAAAAAATTGTAACGAACCATTGACACCGTCTATGGGAACTTGAGCTTAAGAGGCGAGAAATAGCTAATTCAATAAATGGAGGTCACAATGGATCCTATTAGCAAAACTCTTCCCTACCCGTTGTAGTAGGTCCTACCATTCTACCTGGAAATACAACTGCAGGAGACGCTAATGCTCCCATTCCAAATCCAACCTTAGGAACCACCAATGCTCCAGCTACAGCTCTAGATCAAACAGCTGATCTGCTGCTACGAACCCTTTCTTCTGTGAGCAACTTTGTTAATTCATCATGAAGACCATCAACTCAACCCTCCACGGTTCTCAAGCTAGCGGAGCAGGACCTTCATCCTAGCTGGAAGAAGGTGGAACACCAGGAAGCCAAGCCGTTGACGAGCAGATTCCTGTCAGGCTCCCAGCGGGATCAATCCATGCCTTCTGACTTTGTCAGCAAGGAAGCAACCACCTTATATCCCCCTGAAATATGGGGATCACTGAAGAAAGAGATGGTCAAGCTTCATCAGCAAGTGACAAAAGAGACCATGCCTGCTGAGCTTGCATTTTTTCGACGAGCACATCACGGTAGAGGAACTCCTCTCTCATTTTCGAGCACGTGCACACTTACCTGCTTATGATGGTACCATTGATCCAGTTGAGCATATCCATAAGTTTGAAAATGCAGCCTTGTTGCATAGGCATGCTGAAGGCATTCAATGTCGTGTTTTCCTTACTACACTAATGAATTTTGCCCAAAAATAATTCAACCAAGTTCCAACTAGATCTAACTGATTCACTAGCAGCAAGAAGTAAGAAATATCGAAAATCCGCTATTAGTCTTTTCGGGGTCAAGTAGAAAGACAATGAGATTCTAAGGGCCTACGTTCATCAGTTCAACACAACCATCTTTGAGGTCCTAACAACTTACCAGGAGGTGCTGGTTAGTGCATTCATCCAAGGATACCGTAGAAACCCTCTTTTTGGGTATCTAGCTAAGAAATCACTCACTGTCTTCCTAGCCATCTTGGCTTGGACTGAAAAATACATGAACATGGACGATGTCTGGCTAGTGAAGAAGAGCAGTTTTGATAAGTGAGGGAGAACGAGTTGTTTTCCACTAGTAGGAGCAGGGGAGAGCTAGAGGATGCTTTAATTCCCTTGATCCAAAGAACAAGCTATACCAAGCTCATTACTCGCTCGGCTAGAACGCCTACAACAATTGACCAGCATCCTGCCTTACAATTATCTAAAGGCTTAGAAGAAGGTCCCAGCTCGGGAAATCTAACAAAGTGTTTGGTTTTGGTTTTGGGCCATCTCTGAGATGGCCCACAATATTTTCATGTTTGGCTTGAATTATTTTGCCTATTTTTTACTAGTTTTTGAGTGTTTTGGAACAGTATTATGATTAGAAAATACTATTTATTTTAATCCACTCACAACTAAATAAATTATATACTTACTCATATATATAAAAGAGACATGATTTGACAATGAATAATACTTTTTGTCTCCTACTAACCGACATCAAATATACCATACTTATTTTATATTATCTCCAAAAATAAATCTGAACATACACACTATCTCTAATACATACTTATTTATCTTTGTTTTTCTCTTTGTATCTCCATAGAACACACCAAAATAAGTTAAAAATGAAACCATACATATTGAAAATAATTTTGCAGGTATCAAATATTGTAAACCCTCATACAAGCCAACTACCTAAAAAACTACATAGACAAAGAAGAAAGGTACGAGCAGAAGGAAGAATGCACCCGCCACCGCAACTCCTATAGGGGCAGGGAGCAAGCATGGATCTTTAGAAGGCTTTGTTGTCTATAGAAAGCTTCTAACCTCAAGAAGTTTTAATCATGAAATCCTTACTATCTATCTACACTATCCTTGTAATCAAGTATTATCTCATATTAATAATGACAATTCTTGCTTCCTATATCGTGTTAATTGCAGAATCGATTTTCAGCTCCTAGCTAACTCTAAATAAGCCACCGCCACCAGCTGCTGAATACTTTTACATAAGTCGTTCCTAGCTAACATACACATTTACGTAAGATGTCATCAGTCGGCACATGCTCCTAATAAGTCGCCACTAGCCGACACACCCTCTTAATAAGTTTCCCCTAGCTAGTGCACGCTTCTACATAAGTCGCCCTTCGCTGGCGTACACTTCCAATAACTCGCCCCTAGCTAGTGCATGCACTTACGTAAGCTGCCACCAGCTGGTGCATGCATGAACCGCCACTAGCTGGTCCACACATCCAACTTAGCCATCACCAGCTGGCATATATAACATGTAAGCAACTACCAGTTGACTCACTCACTTCATTTAACAATTGTCTTATGTTGGCACATCTGTTTTAGCATAATGCTAACAAAACTTGCTTAGGTCAACTTTCTACTTGAGTTCTGTCCTTACTAATCTACTGTGAGATATATTCTCTCCTGTTAACAAATCACATCTTCCTTACAAGTGGCAGAAGCAACTAAAACAAGTACGCATGCATCAACCCACCAAAGAAGGTCAATATTCCTTGTCCTATGATGGAAATAACAAAGCATAGGAGAAACTTCAAGCAGCCAAGTCAATAAAAAACCCCTTAGATCCGCGCGCTCCAGTTCCTTTGACTAATTCGTGTCCTTTGACTAGTCAGCATTACTCAAGAAACCCAGCGGGATTCGTCCTACGGATGAGCATGAAACGTCCCTTATTTTTGTAGGATATCCTACCTACATCAGCAGTCCAGCTCTGCTATTTCCAATCTGATTAAGGGGGGCGGGGGAGGAAGTGATGATGCCCTTAAAATTTTCATGGATTAAGCCTAAAAACAAGGCACACCAGCCCAACTGGCCTATCAGTAGGGAAGTTAGGCCCACAAACTTACTTTTTGTCTTACTGATCTAGCAGACCCAAGAAATGAACCCATTTCAATCGGACACGTCATCATATAGCTTGCCAACACATTATGACACATCATCATAAAATATCCACCAATGGTTCCATATAAATCGATGGCAAATGAGCTGGGAATCCACAAGTAATCAATTCTCGAATTTTCAAGCGGACATGGCAAAACTCAATCCACCTAACGTATCTCGATCAAATTAATTTCAAATCACAAATGATTTTTTTTTGGATGATAGCCAACTTAAAAGGCTTTCCAACAGCATATAACACTCTACGACAACCCTCATATCTTGCTTCCTAAATTCCTATAAATAGAGGTCTTATACATTCATTAGATAATATCAACCCTCACTCTCAAACTCTCACTCATTTTCTCAAATTTTAAGCTGTATTGAGCCTATATTTTACACTCCAGATGAATATTTATCACTCTTCCATAATATTTTATCATTATTCTCATTTTAGTTCAAGTATTTTCATTCATTTTTTCAATAAATCATTACTAATTTAATGATTAGAGTGCTAATCTTTGTTTTGTAGGAATAGTCCTCGTTGATCTTAGGATTTTCCTCCTTCGACCTTGTAGTAAAAATCTGATACACATCAACCATATTTTAGTTATTGATTCAATTATCATATATATACATATGCATATATAATCAAAGAGAGCAAAATCATGTATAATCAACCAATATTGAATAATTTCATTAGTTGATTATTGATTAATTCTAATTAGTTGTTATATGATTTTTAAAAAAATGAATGCTTTAAATTAGCAATCAATATTTTAGTATTGCAAACATTCCATAAAAATTGACTAGGTTGTAAAGGACATATAACTATGGGTTTACATTTCTAGAATTTTGCATCAAAATTGATAACCTTATTTAAAAATTTCTTAATTTATCTCCCATTTTTTAAAACCTTAAAGAGGGGTTTCAAATTTTAGATCTTATACATAGGGGTTAAATTTTGTGTTGAAAGACACCATCTATTTGAACTTCTTTTTGTGTTTCCCTCTAGCATCTTGACCTCCTTTTCATTAGTATTGATAGATTGTTCATTGGATCATGTCCTTGCCATTTAAAATAATTTGTGTAAGAACTATTCAAATATATGATTCAAATAAATTTAATAAATAAATTAATTTCAAGACATTGTTTTTAAGGAGCTCAGTCATTTTTAAATATTTTGTTTTTATTAGTTCTGTCTTTTAATATATACCTACGTCATTGTATGTTATTTTTATTTTTACTTCTCATGTGTTAATTCATAAGAGTTTTGTTTTACATAATAATAGAATAAGCTGGTCTACTGTGGAGTCGGTGACATTCCCAAATTTTCTTTAAGATGTACTCCTGCGGTTTCCAATTTGTAAATTTTACTCTCTATTTCTGTTATAAAATATAATACTCACACATACATTGGGTTTATTTAAATTATATCTTGCTAATCGAATTATACTCATTTTTAAATTTTGGCATCTAATCTCTTTTTTTTTGTATCAACTTGTCATCTCAACTTTGCGAAATTTGCGGTACCATAAATGATTGTTTTTCTGCTGATCTTTTTATCGATAAAACATCACATGTTGTGCATATGTGTAAAATATCGCGTCACATAACCATTAAATACCACATGTGCATTGCATGTGACTTTTTTTTACAAAAAACCTTGGAGGAAAAATAGTTATAAATGACAAAGTGTAAAATTTCGTAAAGTTGAGCTGGTAAATTGACAAAAAAAAAAAAAATAGATTCTAAATTGTAAAAACGGTCATAATTCAAATGGGAAAGAGAAATTTACCTTTTCTTTTTTGTCAGTCAGAGTTTTAATTGAATTTGTATTTAATTAAAATAGTATGCATTTTTAACCATGTCATTAACTTTTAGTTGTTTAATATACAAGATAAATTACAATGACTTCCCCTAAAATTTGGCATAATTACGAATACCCCCTTGTTGTTTGAAAAGTTACAAATACCCCCTAATGTTAACAGCCGTCTAACAGTTAGCCTATTTAGTTCGTCTCTGTTACGTTTTCATCCATTTTTTGTAATGAACCGACAAAATGCCTTTGTGGACTAAAAATTTTAATTTTATTTATTTTTTAAAATTTTTATATTTCGCTTATCGACTAAGTAAATAATTTTGTTTTATAATTTTTCATCCATCCCGTCCTTTTTTTTTATAATTTTTTTTCAAAAAAAATAGAAAAAAAATACAGTAAAGGCATAGTTGAGACTTTTATACCTCCATCCAAATATTATGCAATTTCATCAAACATTAAATTATATTTGTAATTTTTCAAACAATAAGAGAATATTTATAATTATGCCAAAACTTAAGGGATATTATTGTAATTTACCCTAATATATATTATTAATAAACACGTCGATATATATATGATAGCTCATATAACTATTATATTAAATATTTACGATAATGCTTAATCCTATATAATTTATTTGTTGCTCTTAAAACATAATTTTATTTGAAACTACTTTTGAATTATTATGCGATATGCTTATTTAATTAATGCATTTTATTTTTATAAATGTATATATATTTCAATCTTGCTTACACAACTTAGTTGAACTATATATATTTATCCTATATCCCGTGGGCATAAATGGAGTTTTCATTCATATCATAATTACTTTTAAAAATAAATGTGATATATACTCATATATATTATTTGAAAATCATATATAATAAGAAGCATCAATTTGTTGATCATACATTATTCATAAGATATATAAAGAGATATAATTTATATTAATTCTTTTCTAGATTTTATGATCTTTTGTTGTATCTAATAAAATTTTCTCATTCAATAACTAATGTAATTTTTATTTTTTTGGGGGGAAAATGTTTATATTATTTGGGTGCTTTTATTGATAATTGACGTTGCTTAATTTTTTTATTTTTATAATGAATTCTTAAATTAAATTTATATAATTTTTTTAACATCATTAGTATTTTCTAGAATGAAGTTATATGAACTTTTTATTTAGTCTATCTCCAAAATTAATTACATAACATGAAAAAAACCTATATACTTTTATAAATTATCTTTGTGCATAGCACAAGACACACATTCATATAATCCGCTCGATTTGAAGAAACTCGAGTTTGAGCCAACTTGAGCTTGGGCTCAAATATTCTGTTCTCAGTTTGTGAGCTTTTTTTATTTTAAAAATTTTATATATTTAAATTCATTTTCAATACTATATCAACTTTATATTTAAAATTAACCATATATTATAATTAATATCATATATTTAATTTTAGATAATAATAAACTATGGTACTTTTATTATATATATAATTTCTATACAAAAACAAATATAATCACCCATTTAGGTGCATATAAATTTATGTTAGATTCAATATCCATTTGTAATATCTTATAAATTCTTACAATTAACTTATAATTTTTTATATTTATACCAAAATATATAGTATGCAATCTATTTTATTGCTTATGCTAAAGGCCTGAAATCAATAAAGAAAATGAAGATGGGTCCTCGCTCCCGATCGAGCAGAATTTCCTCCTCTAAGAATTTATGAAGCATCCTTCCTCTTTAGAGTGGGGGACTGAATGATGGGTATGACCCAATAAGTTGCTAGGCTTAACCCAAAGAGGGGGCACCCTACAGTCTGGTTTGACCTAAAGTGGTGGCCCGCTGGGCTCAGCCCAAGAGGGAGCCCCTCCTAAGCCAGAGCTTGTCCGAGGATGAAGTCTATCTAATCCAGCTTGGCCAAGAAGGAAGCGCAGTCCAGAGGCCCCCAAAGCTATCTCTAAGGAAGGTATGTGCCCTTGAGAGGTCGGACTCTTGAGTCTGAAAGGACTCTTCACCAGCAAGGAGTCCACGCGAAGAAGGAGTCCCCCTTCATCCGGGGACTTGCTGCTTAAGGAACAGATAAGGAGGAACCTTATCCAAGAATCTCACCTTCCTCGTCATGTATGCAGGTAGCCCTCAGCAAAACTCCTGTTAAAAAAGAACTCCTATATAAATAGGGGAGGTATCCCTCGACAAGCAGTCTTTTCACACTCAAGAAATTCTCTTGCTGCTACTCTGCTATTTTGCTCCATAATCTTGCTTACGAAACTCTTGTTTCTCCCATAATTTCTTTTCATAATTTACTTCTATAATTATTTATTCTTAAATTTGATACTAACTTAAGCATCGGAGTACTAATATGTTGTTTTGCAGGTCCTCTTTCTTAGAAGATTTCTATCAATTCGCCCAGATCCAGAGGCCTTGGACTTGTGCTAAAATTCTACGTATCAACAGTATATATATGTTCAATGTAATATTTTAAATTTATATTGATAATTAACTTTTTTAAAATATTAAATATATAACAACACAAGCAAATTTCATGTAAATTTTTTTACCAATTATGTTAGAAATTATAACAAATTGTAAATTTATGGACTTTATACAGATTCTATACTCAATATAAAAGTTATAAATTTTGAGTAGTGTTTATTTCAAATAAAAAAAATTATAATAATTCTGATTATAATTACATAAATCAATTGAGAAATATAAAACGTGATATGATAAGTATCGAATCAATCAATAATATTAGTGGTAATAATATTTCATAAGTTCAAAGTAGTGGAGAATAACATAATTATGACTTCTATATATGGGCATCTTTTTTTTGTTCAATTACCAAAATAAATCTCTTTTGTTTTTATATATGTGGGTGAATTATATTAACATATATTGAAATTAAGTTCAAATAAATTAATACCTTTTGTTATTTATAAAATTACGGATACATCTTTTTAAAAAAGTGTTAATATATCATACTTTAGAGGAATTTATATAAATTTTCACCATTCAATAGAAAGTGTACTTATAATTACAATTATAACCTAAAAAAATATAAGTCTAATTGTACAAATGCCAAATAATAATCGGAGGCCCAAATAATGGCAAACTCATTTTTCCATTAAGGTCCAATATTTGTTTGTTATTGAACATTAATTTAAAAGAGAGTACTCAGCCCGGCCCAATTGAAAGTAAAATAGGGTTGTAAAAGTGGACATTTTGTTATCGTTGTGAAATGCAAACACACACTATAAATATGGAACATTCGCTGAAAATGAAATAGAAAAATAACAAGGAAAAACAAAATTTATTTGTTCTATTCTAACGTTCTCATCATCTCAGGATGCAGCATTCCTTCGCCTCCAGCCCCCCGCCTCCAGCCCCATTTTCTTCTTTGTTTAGGTAGGGACCTCCTGAAAGTCATCAACTCAAAGCAAGTATTTTCTTTCTTTTTTTTTTTAAAAAAAAAAAGTTTCTTAATTTAGGGTTCTTGCATTGTGAAATTAAATGTATCTTGGTTAAAGGAATTTCTTTGTCCGACGGAAGATTTGATATGGGTACTTCTTGAAGATCATCGAATTCTTGAATTACACGGTCTTACTCTTTTTTCACCCTCTCCTTTTTGAGGTTTTGGGTTAATTATTTCAAGTTTCTTGAAATTCAACTACTACATGGGTTCTCTTGTATGCTATGGATTACTATTATGAGGACAAGGGTGCAGGATTTAAATGCAAGAATGCCAGTGGAGACATTGATGTTGGTTCAAAACTTGTGAGGAGAATAGCCAAGAACACTCCCATCATTCGAGATTCTCAGGGCTCTTTCCTTTGGATATGGTTGTTTTTTCATTTGATTATATTCTATGGTGATGTTGTGATTTTGGTTGCTCTAAAATACTTGGTACGAATTTTTCTTGTTTACCTATTATCAATTATGGCAGGAAGATAAAAAGGAGGAGAAAATTCACACTCTTCTTTTCTGCTCTCACATCACTGATTCTTTGTGTTTCTTCTCAACGGGTATGAATATATTTTTTTTGAACTAATAAACTGGTCACTTTTATCTGATATTGGTATTCACATCTTTGAGGCTTCTTTCTTAAAAAAGACGTAACTCTTCTTATTCCACTTGCATCCCGTGTGTCTTCAATTCATTGTATATTTCTAGTTATTCTTCTATCATTTTGCTTTAGTGATACATATATCTGGTCTTTATATTGTTTTCTTTTTGGGTCTGATTGGTGGTCTTTTCCCATCTTACAATGTAATTTAATCGCTTTTCAATGCTTTCACAAGATATTCCTACTGGCTTTTAGACTGGAATCCATGAGATTATTGGCATTCCTTTGGTGAATATGTTAGTCTTTTGCATGTTCCTTGAGCCATGCTTGTGTTAAATGCAATTCCTTTTATCAGATTGTGATGAGTTTAATGACATAGTCACATTGTTTCTCCAAATCTGCCATGAGGGCCTTATATGCTTTGGATTGGATTCATTTTGGAGTGTTAGCAATAATATAAATGTATGCATGTTCTGTTTCAGAAAAGTTCTTTGCTGGAAGTTATAAAATATAAATGCATGCGAAGCTGTATTGGAATTGATTTTCTTTTTTTGGAAAAAAGTTATCTGCATTAATGTAAAAGAATCATATGTACATTTACAAGCTTTTTAGAAAAGGTTTTTTTGGAAATGATTATCTATCTGTGTAAAAGGTTAGTGATACCTTTTCAAGTTTTCTGGAAATTGCTGCCTATGGTCCTTGGTTCACGTAGGACTTTGGTACTGAAACGTTTTGGCTCCACTTGTTAAGGTATGGAGCTATAAGTGCAAGATACTGTTGTTGTCATTTACACAATTTTAGAGTAAGACAACTGCTTGAAAGTAATGGGAACTCCATGTATGTCTTCACTTAGATCTGTGATTGTGCGTGCACTTTAGGAGCAACAAGATTATGTTTTCCATCAATTTGCCCATCTCCTCTCTTTAATGTGTATACGTGATTCACTGAAATCTAAGTGTCGTCCGTCCACTCTCTTGTACTCTTATTTGAGCTTGATTTTAAGTATCTTATTATTTTCTTGGGACTATGAGGAAACTTCCTAAACCATTTAATGGACCAACATGATATTTTCCCTTATGTACCATGTAGCAAGGTGTCTTGGTTATGCAATATCTGATTTTATGCCTTTAAATTAGAGAATGCCACAATGATGCATCTATGTTGTTTTCTTTCGTGCCTTCATAATTCTATCTTAATGCAAAGGATATCTGTCCTATTATTTATAGTCTCTTAGAGAAGTGTTGTTACTGGTAATTTAGAAGGATCTGTTGAAAGCACTGTACTACAAGTTTGACGCATAGCAACGCGGTCAACTAATTGGTCCCTAAAACCTATATTTATTTCAGTTGGTCATCGTATATCGAATATCTCTTGCTAGTTCCATTAAAATAAACTGGACCATTTGAACTGATTATGGAGGCGCCATGTGATTTTTTTTAGCCTCAACACATGTAGCATGCAACTATAAAACACCGTACTTGATATATCATTTTTCAGTTATACGTGTAACATGCATTCATTTGATTTTACAAGTGAAGTATGTGAGTAGTTTAAATTTGGTTTCCCAATTTCGTGAAAAGAAGATAACCTTGTCTCGATAAGGATTGTGTGGGAATCAAAAGGTTAAGTAGGAGTTAAAAGCTCAATATGTGTTGGCTGCTAAAGTGTGCTTTTTGACGACATTTTAGAACCTAATGCTAGCCTACTTATCTTCATATTCCTCTCTTCAAGTTTCTAACTCAAAAGTAACCGGTGCCCCTATTAATTCTTTTTTGTCAAATTTTCTTCCATATTTTGAAATTAAGAACGTTGAACCATTGATTTTAAACTTCATATAATTCGAAGCAATATTTTAGTGCTTTGATTTCATTGAAAAGCCACGCAATCACCATTCTCGTTTGGAAATAAACGAATTATGGATTTTTTAGGCTGCTCCAAATGTGAAGGATGCAAGGATAGGGTAGAGACCTAAATTGGAGAATAAACCCTCCTCTCTTTTCGTAAAATTATTCTTGGTTCATTTATTGTGTTGGATTTTCTTTTCATGCGCTTGCCTTTTAATTTTTTATTTTTAATACACTTGACATTCTTGTATGGATTTGCAAAATCGATATTGGTTCATGTTATTAGCCTCTTATTTTTGCAGGTGTATCATAGAAAAATTTGTTAAAAAATCTATTTCATACAATCATGAGTTAATTTATTTGTCAACTTTGAGGATTTAATTCTATGCTAAAATACCAAATGGTTGTCTAGATGCCAGTTTAAAATTTCTTTTCCAGAGGACTTGGTAAATCTTTTGTGAGGATTGAAATTTCATGAGTTGATAAATGGTTTTTGAGGAACACATAGTTTTTGTAACTTAAATAGTGTTTGAAGAACTTTTTAATTTTTATTTTTAAATAATATTATTGAAAATTGGCTTTGTCCACTCAAAGATAAGTTTTCCTTGTCAAGTGTTCTTCTGTTATCAATTCATGTTCTCAAAATCGATTTTTATCTTTTACTCAAAAATTTATTTTTCTTGTCAAGTATTTTACAATAAACTCATATTTTCAGAATCAGCTTGGAGTGGACTTATAAATATTGAAGACTAATTAATAAAATACTTTGATTAGCAATAAATGAATTCATTTAATTGTTTCTGGATGAAAGCATGAAAAGTCATATGTTTGAACTTTAAGTAAAGTTTGTTATTGAATTTTATTTTCATAAAAGTTACAGACTTTGAAACAATTTTTGAAATATTTTGAGAAGCATTCAGTTTATTATTTCTAGTCAAATAGCAATCATCGCCATATTTGTTTAGATTTCCAATAAAGTACATTATTAACTTTTCTTTCAATAAATGATTACTCAGCTAAAACTTGTCAAGATGTGTTGAAAATTCTTTTAAAAAAATTTTACCAGTAATTTTAAAACGAAAATGAGATTGGCATCTAGGACCGTTGTGCAATTTAGTATATGATATTTTATGTTTTAAGTTCACGAATTAACTACTTTCTGATTGTATGCCATAGAATTTTCACCGATACTTAGATACACCTGCAAAGTTAAGAGTCGATGATATGAACAAATATGGTGTTTTTGTAAAATTTGTACAAGAATCTTAAATGTATGACAAACAAAAAGATTTTAGAAAACAAGATGCATAATGATCAAACTGAGAATAAACCAACATATTTCTCATTTAGGCCTCAACTCCAAACTGTCTTGCATCTGTCATATTTAAAGCAGTCTCAAAATTCGTGATTCTATTGCTTCCAAATTAGAATGTTGAGAACGTGAGAGTTTCATAGAAATCAGACACTTTTGGGTTTGAATTATACAAAGAAAATTGCAATGGTTTCAACTGTACTTGATTTCTAAATATGAAAAAATTTGATAAAGAAGAAATTGATAAGGACAAATTTCGCTTGTTTGGCCAGAATAATGGCAAAAAGGAATAGTTTTAAGTAGCCAATATGAAACAGTTGAGTGTTTGAATTTTCTATTTCAACCTTTAAATTCTTGCATAGTTCTTAGAGAGAAGATGTTATTTATGTAAGTTGTTGTTGCATGTTTTTCTCTTTAATTGTTGATTCTGCACTTGTTTGTTCTTTCAGTTAACAATTTAATGCCGGTGAAGATGATCTTGCACTAGGTTTTATGTCCACTCACTGATTTGGAGTGTGACCCTTTTGCACTAGTTTTCATGTTGATCGGGTTCAAGTAGTTCGAAGTATGAGCTTGAAGAAATCAGCGACCATCTTTATAGTAAATAAGAATCAAGTGTGTTTGGTACTTTGTGAAAAATTGTACATTATTGAAACTCAAATTGACTGTTTGTTGGGAATTTATTTTTATATACTTCTACCACTACTCTACTTACAATTGGAACACTTTGAAACTCTATTCACCATATGGAGAAAACACTGCTAACCAAAAACAAATAAAAGAAAAGAAAATTCTTTATTATAGTTAGTCATAAAATATATGTGATATTATTTATGTTTATGTCATCAAAACAATAGTATTATACAATTACATTTTCAAAACAAATTGATAAAGAAATTATTTACTTGTATTATTTCTAATTCACTTTTTAAATTTAATTGATACTACTCAATATAATATATTTTCCAAAATTAAAATTTTGTATTTCGTATTCACCAATAATTACATTTCATAATTTTGAATCAGCCAATTAATATGAAAATAAAAATAATAGTATTCAAAAATTCAATAGTAAAATAAAAATAATTAGTTAAAGCTTGTTATTTTGGAGAAGTTTTATTTAATAAAAGATTAACAATATAACTCAATAAGAGTACAATATGAAAATATACCCCAGTAAGGGTACGGATATTTTCTTACTATAGGAATAAACACTCGAGAGATTCTCACTATTTTAGTGGCCCCTTCTAAAGTCTGTCTTCCCAATAAGGCATAAAAATTGCTTAGGAGTAAGTCCTTCCAGAGATCACGCAGGCTTCCAGCACTAAAGGGACCTCCTGAGGCTCCCATCCTAAGCCCTCATTTACATTATTATTTTTTACATCTTTTTATGTATTTTCAAACACTCATAGGAGAAAAGGGCATATCCCACGTTCCTCGCCATGTACGCGGGAAACCCTCAACAAAACTCTTGTTACAGAAGAACTCCTCCTCTATAAATAGGGGAGGTACTCCTCGGCAAGTAGTCTTTTCACACTCAAGAAATTCTCTTGCTGTTACTCTACTATTTTGATTCATACTCTTGCTTATGAAACTCTTATTTCTCTCATAATTTTTCGTCATAATTTACTTCTATAATTATTTATTCTTAAATTTAGGACTAACTTAACCATCAAAGTGCTAACGTGTTGTTTTGCAGGTCCTCTTTCTCAAAACATTTCACTCAATTCGTCCAAATCTCATATCAAGATCCAAAGGCTTTGAACCTGTGCTAAAATCGTACATATCAACAATATATATATGTTCAATGTAATATTTTAAATTTATACTAATAATTAACTTTTTAAAATATTAAATATATATAACAACACATGCAAATTTTATGTCATTTTTTTTATCAGTTATGCAAAAAAAATAAAAATTATAAATTTATGAACTTTATACAGATTCTATACTCAATATAAAAATCATAAATTTTGAGTGGTGTATATTTTAAATAATAAAAATTGTAATAATTCTAATTATATTTACAGAAATTAATGGAGAAATGTAAAACGTGATATGATAAGTATAGAATCAATCAATAATATTAGTGGTAATAATATTTCATAAGTTCAAAGTAATAGAGAATAACATAATTATGAATTCTATATATGGGGATTTTTTTTTGTTCGATTACCAAAATAAATATTTTTTGTTTCTATATATGTGGGTGAATTATATTAACATCTATTGAAATTAAATTCAAATATATTAATACCTTCTGTTATTTATAAAATTATGGATACATCTTTTTAAAAAAAGTATTAATATATTATACTTTAGAGGAATTTATATCAATTTTCACCCATGAATAGAAAGTGTACTTATACTTACAATTATAAAAAATATAGATGTAATTGTACAAATGCCAAATAATAATCGGAGGCCCAAATAATGGCGAATTCATTTTATCCATTAAGGCCCGATATTTGTTTGTTATTGAACCTTAGTTTAAAAGAGAATATCGGCCCGACCCAATTGAAATTAAAATAGGGTTGCAAAAGTGGACATTTTGTAACCGTTGCGAAATGCAAACACACACTAACACACTATAAAATATGGAACATTCGCTCAAAATGAAATAGAAAAATAACAAGGAAAAACAAAATTTATTTGTTCTATTCTAACCTTCTCATCATCTCAGGCTGCCGCATTCCTCCGCCTCCAGCCTCGGTTTCTTCTTTGTTTAGGTAGAAACCTCTTGAAAGTCATCAACTCAAAGCAAATGTTTTCTTTCTGTTTTTTGTTTTTTAAAGTTTCTTGATTTAGGATTCTTGCATTGTGAAATTAAACGTATCTTGGTTACATTAATTTTTCTGTCTGATGGTAGATTTGATATGAGTACTTCTTGAAGATCATCAAATTATTGAATTACACGGTCTTACTCTTTTTTTGCCCTATCCTTTTTGGAGGTTCTAGGTTAATTATTTCAAGTTTCTTGAAATTCAACTACTACATGGGTTCTGTTGTATGCTGTGAATTACTACTACGAGGACAAGGGTGCGGGATTTAAATGCAAGAATACCAGTGAAGAAGTTGATGTTGGTTCAAGACTGGTTGGGAGAATAGTCAAGAAGGCTCCCATCATTGGAGATTCTCAGGTCTCTTTCCTTTGGGTATGGTTGTTTTTTCATTTGATTATATTCTATGGTGGTGATGTTGTGATTTTGGTTGCTATAAAGTACTTGGTATGAATTTTTCTTGTTTACCTATCATTAGTTATGGCATGAAGATCAAAAGGAGGAGAAAATTCACACTCTGTCTTTTCTGCTCTCACATTACTGATTCTTTGTGTTTCTTCTCAACGGATATTAATATATTTTTTTCTAAACTAATAAACTGGTCATGTTTATCTGTTATTGGTATTCACATCTTCGAGGCTTCTTTCTTAAAACAGACGTAACTCGGCTTATTCCACTTGCATCCCGTGTGTCTTCTAAATTCGTTGTATATTTGTAGTTATTCTTCTATCATTTTGCTTTAGCGATACATATATCTGGTCTTTATATTGTTTTCTTTTTTGGTCTGATTTGGTGGTCTTTTCCCATCTTATAATGTAATTTAATCGCTTTTGAATGCTTTCACCAGAGATTCCTACTGGGTTTTAGACTGGAATCCATGAGATTATTGGCATTCCTTTGGTGAATATGTTAGTCTTTTGCATGTTCCTTGAGCAATGCTTGTGTTAAATGCAATTCCTTTTATCAGATTGTGACGAGTTTAATGACATATTCACTTTGTTTCTCCAAATCTGCCATGAGGGCCTTATAGGCTTTGGATTGGATTCATTTTGGAGTGTTAGCAATAATATAAATGTATGCATGTTCTGTCTCAGAAAAGTTCTTTGCTGGAAGTTATAAAATATAAATGCATGCGAAGCTGTATTGGAATTGATTTTCTTTTTTTTGGAAAAAAGTTATCTGCATTAATGTAAAAGAATCATATGTACATTTACAAGCTTTTTAGAAAAGGTTTTTTGGAAATGATTATCTATCTGTGTAAAAGGTTATTGATACCTTTTCAAGTTTTCTAGAAATTGCTCCCTATGGTCCTTGGTTCACGTAGGACTTTGGTGCTGAAACGTTTTGGCTCCACTTGTTAAGGTATGGAGCTATACGTGCAAGATATTGATGTTGTCAATTACACAATTTTAGAGTAAGACAACTGCTTGAAAGTAATGGGAAGCCATGTATGTCTTCACTTAGATCTATGACTATGCATCTACTTTAGGAGTAGTACCATTATGTTTTCCATCAATTTACCTATCTTAGTGCCATCCATCCACTCTCTCATACTCTTATTGGAGCTTGATTTTAAGTATCTTAATATTCTCTTGGAACTGTGAGGAAACTTCCTAAACCATTTAATGGACCAACATGATATTTTCTTTTAAGTACCATCTAGCAAGGTGTCTTGGTTATGCAGTATCTGATTTTAATCCTTTAAATTAGAGCGTGCCACAATGATGTATCTGTGTTGTTTTCTTTCGTCCCTTCGTAATTCTGTCTTAATACAAAGAATATATGTCATATTATTTATAGTCTCTTAGAGAAATGTTGTTACTGGTAATTTAGTAGGATCTGTTGAAAGCATTGTACTATAAGTTTGATGCATAGCAACGCGGTCAACTAATTGGTCCCTAAAACCCATATTTATTTCAGTTGGTCATCGTATATCGAATATCTCTTGCTAGTTCCATTAAAATAAACTAGACCTTTTGAACTGATTGTGGAGGCGCCATGTGATTTTCTTTAGCCTCAACACATGTAGCATGCAACTATAAAACACCGTACTTGTTTTATCATTTTTCAGTTATACGTGTAACATGCATTCATTTAATTCTACTAGTGAAGCATGTGAGTAGTTTGAATTTGGTTTGCCAATTTCGTGCAAAGTAGATAACCTCGTCTCGATAAGGATTGTATGGGAATCAAAAGGTTAAGTAGGATTTAAATGCTCAACATATGTTGGCCGATAAAGTGTGCTTTTTAACGATATTTTAGAACCTGATGGTAGCCTACTTATCTTCATATTCCTACCTTCAAGTATCTAACTCAAAAGTAACCCGTGCGCCTATTAATTCTTTTTTGTCAACTTTTCTTCCATATTGATTTTACACTTTGTATAATTCGAACCCAATATTTTAGTGGTCCTTTGATTTCTTAGAAAAGCCACGCAATCACCATTCTCATTTGGAAAGAAAAGAATTATGGATTTTTGAGGCTGCTCCAAATGTGAAGGATGCAAGGATTGGGTTGAGACCTAAATTGGAGAATAAACCCCCATCTCTTTTTGTAAATTTATTCTTGGTTCATTTATTGTGTTGGGTTTTCTTTTCATGCGCTTGCCTTTAAATTTTTTGTTTTTAATACATTTGACATTCTTGTATGGATTTGCAAAATCCATATTGGTTCATGTTATTAGCCTTTTATTTTTGTAGGTATATCATAGAAAAATTTGTTGAAAAATCTATATCATACAATCATGAATTATTTTATTTGTGAACTTTGAGGATTTAATTCTATGCGAAAATGCCAAACGGTTGTTTAGATGCCAATTTAAAATTCCTTTTCAAGAGGACTTGGTAAATCTTTTGTGAGTATTGAAATTTCATGAGTTGATAAATGGTTTTTGAGGAACGCTTAGTTTTTATAACTTTTAAATAGTGTTTGAAGAAATTTTTAATTTTTATTTTTAAATAATATTATTGAAAATTAATTTTTTTCCACTCAAAAATTAGTTTTCCTTGTCAAGTGTCTTTTTGCTATCAATTCATGTTCTCAAAATCGGTTTTTATCTTTTACTTGAAAATTTATTTTTCTTGTCAACTGTTTTACAATAAAGTCATGTTTTCAAAATCAGCTTCGAGTGCACTTCCAAATATTGAAGACTAATTAACAAAATATTTTGATTAGAAATAAATGAATTCATTTAATTATTTTTGGATGAAAGCATGAAAAGTCAGATATTTGGACTTTAAGTGAAATTTGTTATTGAATTTTATTTTCATAAAAGTTACAGACTTTGAAATAATTTTTGAAACATTTTGAGAAGCATTAAGTTTATTATTTCTGGTCAAATAGCAATCATCGCCATATTTGTTTAGATTTCCAAGAAAGTACATTATTAACTTTTCTTTTGATAAATGATTACTCAGCTGAAACTTGTCGAGATGTGCTGAAAATTCTTTTAAGAAATTTTTACCGGTATTTTTGAAACAAATAATGAGATTGGCATCTAGGTCCGTTGTGCAATTTAGTATATGATATTTTATTTTCTAGTTCACGAATGAACTAATTTGTGATTGTATGCTATAGAATTTTCACCAATACTTAGATACATCTGCAAAGTTAAGATGTCGATGATATGAACAAATATGATGTTTTTGTAAAATTTGTACAAGAATCTTAAATGTATGACAAACAAAAAGTTTTTAGAAAGCAACATGAGAACAAAACCAAACATAATGAACAAACCAAGAATAAACCAACAAAAATAATGGAGAGTTATTTCTCATTTAGGCCTCAACTCCAAACTGTCTTCCGCCCGTCTATTTAAAGCGGTCTCAGAATTCGTGATTCTATTGCTTCCAAATTAGAATGTTGAGAACATGAGGGTTTCATAGAAATCAGACACTTTTGGGTTTGAATAATATAGAGAAAATTGCAATGGTTTCGACTTTACTTGATTTCTAAATATGGGAAAATTTGATAAAGAAGAAATCGATAAGGACAAATGTTGCTTTTTTGGCTAGAAAAATGGCAGAGAGGAACAGACAGATATATAGGTTATCATGTAGTTTTATATGATGTCAAAGTTGCACTCTTTCTTAAGTAGTCAATATGAAACAATTGAATGTTTGAATTTTCTATTTCAACCTTTAAATTCTCGCATAGTTCTTAGAGAGAAGATGTTATTTATGTAAGTTGTCATTGCATGTCATTATATTGCATGTTTTTCTCTTCAATTGCTGATTTTGCACTTGTTTGTTCTTTCAGTTAACAACTTAATGCCGGTGAAGATGATCTTGCACTAGTTTCCTTGTCCACTCGCTGATTTGGAGTGTGAACCTTTTGCACCAGTTTTCATGTCGATCGGGTTCAAGTAGTTCGAAGTATGAGCTTGAAGAAATCAGCGACCGGCTTAAAAAATTTATGTACTTGTTCTTTCAAATTATAGTAGTGAGAACGCGGAGCTTTTATAAAAATTATAGCTGACCTTTGATTTTGAAGTGTATAAAGAGGAATACAATGATTTTTCAGCTTTTCTTATTTTCAGACATGGGAGAAATTGACAGAGGAATTGCACAGGAACATAGAATACTTTTTAAGATAGAAGAAGAGGGAGAGAGAGAAATGGATCGATATATAAGTTGCAATTTGGTTTTAAATGATGATAAGGTACATTATCTTAGCCTGTGTGTTGAGTAGAGTGTTTAAATTTTTTACATAAACTTTAGATGTTCCACACAAGTTTTAGGAGGACGAGGTTATTTAGGTCAGCACACATGGCAAATCAATGATATGCTTAAAGTCCCTCAACCTTTAATAGACAAGTATAGACTAATTGTTGCACATGTTTCTGATTCTTTTTCTTTTGTTGTTTTCAGACTGACATTAAAATGAAGTTGAAGAATTTTTCGAGGGCACGAGTTGAAGGACATTTGCAACTTTCTAATGTAGAGAGTCTTGGTTGTAAATTAGAATACCTTGTTCATGGGAGCTTTAGCCTTCAGGGTAAATTTGTATACTTTGTTGTAAAGCTTATCCTTTAGCCAAAGAAATGAAAAATTTCTTCCAAGAGAAAGGGAAATTGTCGCCTGATTTGATAAATCATAATAAAGTGTTCACAATCCAACTCGTTGTATCTCAAAGGCTGATAATCAAACATTAAAATTCAGAAGTAATAAAAACATAATCTTTTAACTCATCACGAGCAAAACCAAAACTAAAACACATAATCTTCACTTTTCCCTTCAGAGATATGTAAGCATCATTTAATCAGGTGGTGTTCAAACAGCTCTTTCGCTTTTGAATTTGAAAAGGAAATAATAATAATTATACCAATAATAATAAAGGACATATCGGAAAGAACCATTCATGGCCTGCTCATCTTGTGTTCGAGGGCTGTCATTTGTCGTGACTGTTGGCTTATAACAGAGCTTGTTGATGGAGTCTGAAACAAATCAATTTCATATCCATCGGAGTATGATTCCATTCCTTCAGCCACAAGTTGCCAAACCAAGCCGCCTCCAATTCCTCCACTTCTTGCGAGACTAAAAATGTTACTATATATGGCACTGAGGAATGAGTCTCTTGACGCTATGCTGAAACCTGGATCTTTACTCGACTTGCCAAATTCAGTGAAAACCATTGGTTTCTTCAGAAGGGTCCTAGAATCCGTCCAGTGACTTGTCATCCACCTTCGCATGAATGCCATCTGCGCATCATCATCCTGCCCCGATAGCCTGTTACGAAATCAGAGGCTAAAGTCATGATCTTTAATCATGACAAATCAGAAACTTTGTTGGAGATAGTATGCTTACCAGGCATCAGGATATGCATGAATAGTTGTGAAATCAATCTCCTTGATAAGATTGCTGCGAATGAAATCTGTACCGACTTGGTAGCCCGGATTGTATTGTTTCCTGTCAGTAATTGAGTCTCCGTAGAACCCTTCCATGCCTATTTCCAGCAGGTGTTTGTTGTCAATGGATTTGACATACGAGGCCATCTCTTGCACCCAAGCCTGCATTACATAGATCACAGTGAATAATCAATAAAACTGATCACTCCTGATATATATATATATATATATCAAAGTTAATTACTAAAGGTTATTGATTTATTATACATTGACGGTGTTGCCAGAGTAGTCTGCTTGGCAGCGAGGTTCATTTATGAGTTCCCAAGCCATGATTGTTGGATCATCTTTATAAGCAACTCCAGTGATTGTGTTGATTCTGGTAAGTACTTTCTGCAGTACATAAACGTTCATTGGAGTTAGCAATTTTGAAGAAGAATGAAAACGACATTGTGGAAAATCATTTCCATGTAATTAGGAGGATTATAGATGTGCTGGTGAGAGTAAGTACCTTTGCATGATTCTTGTAGTATTGCTTTACAACGACATTGGTGTAGAAATCATCATCAGTGCTAGTTCGGATGCCGGCATTTCTAGCCCAATCCACATACTGAGGTCTCCCACCAAAATCTTGATAATTGTTGACCAAACTAAGAATCAGGCGAACCTTGTTTTTAGACGCCTCCGAGACCACAAAATCAAGCGCCTGAAAGACGTTTTCATCATAGACACCGGTCGATATTTGAAGAGCTAATTTTTTGCCTCCATCACTAAATGCCCATGTTCGACAAACAGTGAGACCAGCAGCCGCAGCCTCACGAAATACATTTGAAACTTTGTACCTTTGGCTCGGCTGTGCAGCAACTTGCATCATCCAGTAAGCGTTGAATCCATTGAAGAGAAACAAAGAATTGTCCAACACAAAATGTGTTCCTCTAGTTTGAACAAATCCTGAAGCTAAACTCATTCTTGCCTCGAATGCAAGCAAGAATAGGCAAATAATTAGCAAACTGCATACACTACTAGTATTGTTAATTCTTGCAGAGAAAGCCATTGTATACTATGGTCTGAATAGAGATGTGGAAAATGGAGGAATGCAGATGATTATTTATAGGCGTCGGGACAGGCGGCCGACGAGCTGCGTTTGTGGCGGGCGGGCTACGTTACATGGAATGGGAGAGGGAAGAATTTAGCGGAAGATAAATACATGCATGCATGTCTAGAGGTTGTTTGAGGAGGTAAAGTAGGCGGTGGATAGAATAAAAAATGTGGGTGACGAATCAGTTTATACAGTTGGTAGCTAGTCATAGTTTTGTGCATGAGAAATTTTGGAATCCAATGGAAATTCCTTAGATCTGCCTGAAAAAAGTGTTGCTTAAGAATGAAACAAAGCTGATATGTTTGCAAATTGCAATCCATGTGGTTAGTTTCTTCTCGTTTTCTTGATTTTTCTATTGTTAAGAAAGTAAGGGTAGCACCCCATAAACTCGTCAGTCAGGATTGTGTCTTTATAATTATGTATGTCGGTCATAATTTTTATAATTGATTTATTGTCGTTAAGAATCAAAAAGTAATCATGTGTACTTAATTTCTTCTGATTTTCTTAATTCAATCAATTTATATATATATATTTATATATATTTGCAATCTGAAGAAATGACATAAACAAGTGAATTTATTTTGTGGTTAGTTATTTATTTGTCAAAACTACACATATTTCATACGTACACGAATTTATTTTCTAATTCTATTACGTAACGTACATCTATTTATAGAAAGTGATTAGATCTATTGATACGTAATTGTGAAATGTAGGTGGAGGACAAACTGCAACAGAAAAATTGTTGAATGATATATATATATCAGACCTTTCATTAGGAATTTAACTTATATAGCAAACACAAATAAATCAGGAAAATTAATTACCTGTATTAATTTAATTTGACGAACATAGAGAAATCTATATATATATATAAATATATATAGGCTTAAAGGCAATTTTCGTCGCCTAACTTCAGGCCATTCTCGTTTTAGTCCCCTAAGTTACTAGGGTTCCATTTTGGTCCCGTAAAACTGAAAAACTCTCAATTTTAGTACAAATTTGGTCGGAAAGTTGAGTCACTCGCCGAAAAATATTATATGCCAAACATGTGACTTTCTAAATTGAGGCTTCCATTGTGATTGGCTGAAAAAGATGATGTGGTGAAGACATGGCCTGAAGTTAGGGGACTAAAACGAGAATGACCTGAAGTTAGGGGACGAAAATTGCCTTTAAGCCTTTTATTTTCAGTCAATCACAATGCAAGCCCCAATTTAAAAAGTCACATGCCTGGCATGTGACTTTTTCCGGCGAGTGCCGACCAAATTTGAACCAAAATTGAGATTTTTTCAATTTTACGGGACCAAAATGGAACCTAGTAACTTAAGGGACTAAAACAAGAATGACCTGAAATTAGGGGACGAAAATTGCCTTTAATCTTATATATATGTATATAGCAGAATGAAGTTTAACCAAAATCAAGTTAATTTTGACCAAATACTAATTTTTGATAATTTTTTGAATTTTTAAATTATAAAAAAAATTATTAGTTAGAAACACCATCCATTTTAAATACATTTAAGTATTTATTATGCTATTTAAATATGTACATCGAGCTACAATTATTCATTCGTACTTTTTGCTGGATTTTGCATAAAGTCTGAATCTTCTGTTGCAGAATAACATATATAGAACTGATCCATATTTCCCCCTGCAGCTCATCACAAGATATGAGTACTTATGCACACAATAAAAATGGAGATGGGACGGTGAGGATTTAGCATATTGATGGGGATATGTATGTTAGCATTCCTAAAGCAGATGCAGTTTTACTGAAGCTCGATTTCTTAACATACATATCATGTGTGTTCTTGATCAACAGATATCTCTCACACCATAATATATACGCTAAATTGAGATAACGCCAAACCATATCACGTTTCCATCCCTGATTCGTTTCTTCCCACAGTTTGTGACCCATTATCTGGATGAAACTCTTGAGAAACGCTTATGGGGCGCTGCCCCAAAACGGGAAGGTGATCGTTGGAGTTTAAGGCTTGTGCAAGAACAAAATTATGACTGTTGGTCATCCTTATTATGCCTGTGCCATCATGGAACTACACAAATACTAGCTACTTGATTGTTCTATCAATAACCAACTAAACAATGAGTTGAGACCTAGAAATGTACAAGGATGTCCAAGATTTCATCAGGCTGTGAAAAATTCAGTTGCCCATATGTTTAGTTAGTACTATCTATAGGTATCAATTTTCTGATATATGAACTGAATTCTTCTTTACAAGAAACAGCAGATTAAGGCAAAAGGTAAAAGAATTTAATAAAGAAAAGGGAAAAAGATTAATTTGGTCCAATAAGTTTCTCCGCGTTCAATTTTAGTCCATTATGTTTATGCATTTTCAATTAAGTCCAGTAACTTGCAGAATCGCTTAAATTAGGACAACAGACGGAATTTTGGACACTTTTACCCCTAAGCAGATTTTAAAAGAGTTGTTTTAGTCCATTTACACTAAAATTCTAATTTTTCATCCATGCTTGCCAAAATGGTATCAGAGCCAAGGTTTATTGAAAAAATATATGATTATATTATATTTTGATATTATTTATCCACTAATGGAGGAGACTCTTCGAGAGAAAATGGAACCGAACGAAAGTTCAAGTTACTCCGAAAACAGGGAATATTTCCAGATTCTGAAAATACAAAGAAGAGAATTTCTCATGGAAATTCTTGACAAGTGTTATAATGGTCCTAAGAGGATTGATCCTAAACTTCTCACGCTAGAAGAATAACAAGAGTGGCTGAGAAACTTTGAGGTTCGACAAGTACTACCAGGAAATGCAGTGAGGCGACGACACTCCACTGAAGTCCATTTTAGAATCCCAGCCAGGAGAAGCAGAATGGGTAAATTCCTACATAATTTTATTTCTAAAAAATTATGACTGATTGGAAAGAACTCGAACCGGATACATCGAAAATCTCTTAAGATCTGAGGGAGATACAAAAGACAGTTCAAGACTATGGACATAGGTTAATCTATATACCTATGAAAATAGAATTTTTGAGCCAAAAGGTGGACGAGATCCTTAAGATTCTTCCCAATCTACACAAAGGCCTTGCAAATCTAAGGGCAGAAATTACATATCTGAAAAGAAACCTAAGGGAGAACCCTGAGATGTCAAGATCCAAACAGGACCGAATCAGGGATGCCCTTGGAACAGTACCTCTTCTACACCAGAAGGGGAAGGCCACGGAGATTCCAAAGCCGAAGTTCAGAGAAGATCTGATCATCGCATCTATAAGATCTATAAAATAATAGAGGTACAAGAGCGGATCTATCAGATCTACAAAAATTGGCAGAATCCTTTCCCAACTCGAGATTGTGGATTTGGTCAATATCCAAACAAATAAAATCACTCCTGCACTACCACCACCGGAGGAAGTACATGTTCTAATGATCCTCGATAGGATCAACCGATGAGAGATAGCCACACTAATGCCACTCCAACTTTTGTGGGAACTAGGCTAAAGGAAAATCTAGGGAGAAATCCAAAAAGAGTGCCTGAAAATACACCATGGGCAAGGACCATGCTCCAGCCCTTACATCCATATGGCACTATACTGAACCTGGATATTATCGATTTTTGAAATACCGAGAAATTGATAGAGGAATGGGTTGCAGCCATCAAGATAGCAACAACTATCCTAGAGCTCAACAAGGAAAACTTCATAAAGCTTGTGGAGTTGAGCTTGGAAGGATCTGTGAAGATCAGATGGGATAATACCCCAAAAGATTCCAAAGCCAACATCCTTGCCGGAGATTCAAAAGGAGCGATAGCAGACCGGCTATGAAGGCTTATCAAGATACACTTCATTGGAGATGGATACTTCGAAGAAAGTAGAGCAGAAAAGGCTAGAGAATACGCACAGGCTCTCTTCAGTCTTGAATTAAGAAGTATTTGTGCAGTAGATGGATGTATGTTCCGCAAGTATTTCTTCCAGAGTGGAGTAGCAACAGAAGCGGCAGCTCCAATGTTCTTCACAAAGATATGGAGTCCATTGAGGAAAATATTGATCCAGTTATACAAAATACCTTAAGGACAGCTAGATTCAGTGGCGCGAATAATATCTTTCCTTAAAGACAAACTGAAGGATTGGTGTTATCAATCATCCATCCAGAAGACATGAAAAGACTGAGAGGTAAAATCAAACGAACTTCTCTCTATTGTGGTAACAATGATTTTTCAACTATTATAGGAGAATCAAGCGAACCAAGGAAAAGGAGGAAGTTGAATGCCAATATTATTATTATAATATTGTCGTTATAAAATCTCATGAAGATGTTCTTGCAGATTTCCTGACGAGAGATGGAGGCATCTAAAGCAAACTCCATCATGTTGAGACTCAGGCACCTCTGAAAAAATCTCGAGGAGCCTGACAGGAAGTTCGGACAGCTAGCGGTGAAAGCCCAAGTTGCCGGACAAATTCAAAGAGCTGATTTAGACACAGTCCAGGTCGCAATAAGGAATTCCTTATTAGCATCTACATCGCTATGTAACGACTTACGAGAATCAATTCGGAAGGCATCACCTTTGGGGATGACTCACGAGTTGAGGGAGCATGACCCTAAACATGCCCTTAGAGTATAGGGCTCTAGACCTGTGCGTCGGATTTAAGTACCTATTGCACAAGGCCATCACTAGACTTTGGTGAAACGACAACAATTGAGTCACAGGAAGTGCAAACTCCTGTAAATTCAAGTCAACCCAGCACCTCTAGGGTAAAAGAGGGGGAGATTAGCCTTAGACCGATGACGGACACTTCTAAGGTTAATACTAACGAGTTAATATCTTCTTCTGCGTAACTGGACTATCAGCGTATGTGAAAAAAATTAATTTCTCGCAAAGGAGTGAACCTGGGCAGAACAACCCCTACTTAAAGAGAGGCAATATTCTGGAGATAAAATTCGTACCAGTAGCTCTAGAAACTGCAGGAATGGGGTCTCATCCAGCATTCCATTTTATGAAGCTGCAAATGCCAGATATGACAGCTTTCAACAAGATCAAAGCTGACTCTGGAGAAGCTCCCTTGGTATCAGCCATTAGTGAAGACAGTATCTCTACCAAGAGAACGTGGGAATTATGGGTCTGTCTCACAGAGATGGACAAACTCAAGTATCCATTTCAGATTTTTTCAAACAAAATGAATGCATCGTTCCTGTTAAATTCCATGACAAGAAAAAGCACTCAGTTCGCAGAAAGCTTATTTAAAAAGAAAAGGATGTTAATCTGGGAAATAAGGTGCTGACGATTGAAGCAACAATGATGAAGACGTGCAACATATTGCATGTTGGGAAATGACATAATCATTTATGCCCTTGCTGTGAAAAACAAGAGAAGCCCCTGTTCGGGATAAAAATTAGGGTCACACAAAATAAATCCAAACCAGACTAGGACAAGTGAAAAGAAAAATTTTTACAAAAAGAGGTAAAAATAAAAAAATATAAAAAAGCAAGGATAAGACTGTCGGCAGAAAACGAAGCAGGAAAGCTAGCTGGAAATCATGTGACCGACAAACCATTATGACCAACAGCTGAAAATTACTAGGGGATAACGAATGCAATGATGTCATCACAAAACAAGTTTCGATTCCGAATTTGAAGTCCGCGGACACCTATAAATATAGATGCAATGAAGCAGAAGGGGGACATCAGAAAAACTTCTCCTACTCTTCAAAGTATTAGAAATACTGAGTCTTTTAATCTTTTGTAGCATTTTAATCTTTCAGTTTATGGGGGTTTCCTCAACAAGTCAAGTCCTCTACACTATGAGAAGCTAAACAGTTGTCTCCTCCAACGGAGGAATAATATCTATATTATATTCTCTATATTTATTCAATAAAAGTTAGGCTCCTGTTCAACCTGCTTGTCCAAAATTATATTAATTCCCTGTATTGGAGTCCCTTTTACGCCCTAAGGTAGGAAACGAAATAGAGTTGTGCTGTTTTGTTACTGAAGGAGCCAAGTTCCTACGAACCATCTGCTGCGGTAGTATGGTTGGAAGAAGTCCGTAAAATCGAGGACTTGGAATACCCCAAGATAGAACGGTCAAAGCAAGCAATGAATTTATGGGGTCTTAATTTATTTCGAAAGCATGTTGGGCCGTTTTAAGAGCATGAAAATGGATTATCTAATTATTTCCTTTGAAAGGGTAAAAAGATCACAAAATAGGCTGATGGACTAGATTTATGCGAATTTGAAAGATAATGTACTAAAATTGATGTTGTCAAAGTTAGTGTACCAAAATTGAATCGAGACAAAATTAATGTACTAATTTTTTTTTTTTTCCCTAAAGAAAAAAATAAGATAGCCCCAGTGTGTGTTATTACACGGATATTCCTGGCTTGTTTTACGATTAAAAACTCGTGTTGCCCCTAGAATACGTAAAAGCGCTGGAGTCTTTAGCGAGTATGAGTAAAACAAACAAGCCGAGTAAGAGTAGTGCTCACTTACACACTCTGGACAGAGATGAGAGGAGTCGGGGGGCCCTTATTGTGCATCAGCGATCTGCTAAGCGACGTCGGAGACGAAGATTTGGGTTCGCCCCAGCACCACGCGCCACCTAAAGCCGTCGCTGAAGTTTCCAATCTTCCGGCTACTGATCTCCCCAAGCTCTTCCAGGTAACCTCTCTCGCCGGCCAAGGCCCTCACTCTGAATTTGTCTGTTTCCATGAATTATCTAGGAATGTTTGATTTGAAGGATGTTGTTCTGAATTTGAATTTTTGGGTTTTAAACCATGGTTTTGAAACAGTGTAATTTTCCTACGGAACGAAGATCATGGATTACAGATTCTTTGGTCCAGAGAAGAAAAAAAGAAAGCTTTAATTTTGAGTAAAATGCTTAATCAGTACAAAGATTGATCATCTTGGTGAAGAGAATCTGTTAATCGAAACTATGAGGATTGAAATTTTGAGTTTTTGTGTAATTTTTGGCTAAACATTTGGTTTTGATCAATAATCATTCCAAAAACACTAGTTCCCTTTCTTTTCGCAAATTGGATGGCAGGCTCTAACTTATAATAATCGCTATTAATTATGAGCAGATAATCTTAGCCCAAAGCAGATTTCTCATTACCTATTTCGTGTATCTTTAATCCGTTCAGATAACGTTGGTTGCTTGTGTCAGGAAAACTTCAATGAGCTGAAAGGAACGCTTGAGGGTGCGGACCACTCTTGGACAGCTCTCACACTTAAGGTAATCCGTGCCCCTTCTCTTCAGATGCTTGTGCATGAACAATTGTTGGTTCTAACATTTTTTCTGCTCCATTCGCTATTTGAAGGTTTTACAATTTTTTGCAGTTGAATATCTTAAAATAGCTTGAATGTTGTTGCATGTCTTTGTTCTATGCCGTAGTGATTTTGTCATCCCTGTTTCGGTTTCTTCTGTATTTTGGTGGTGTTCTTGTTGTGCAATTAGTCATTTGATTTCCACATGAATGGTAATCTTTAGCCAGTTTATGGACATATATTACTGTCTCACTAACTCAGTCCACAAAAGTTGATAAGGCTGATGCTTTCGCTCTTTAACTGAATCGTAGCTATGTTCTGCGCTGGATGCTGCAAACAAATTGGTCGACTCTACCAATTCTCGTGTAGCCACTTTGTCAGAAAAGTTTGAGGAGCTTGAGCAAATTGTGAATCGGAGAGATTGTGCCATAACAGCAGCTAAAGCCATCCAAGGTTCTCTTAAACTATAACAAGCAATTATAGTTGATAATGCCATGTAATGCCACAACACAGCAAATGATGTGAAGTAGTGTTTCAAGATAAGGAGTTTGCCATTGTCATACATCTATTGATTTACCCTATTTACTGTCATCCCACATTTATTTCATTGTCTGATTTTCATCAAAGAATTGAGACAGTGTCCGGTTAATGCCACATGGATGATGACCAACCTGTTTCAGCATGAATTCATTCTTTTTTTTTTTTTTTTTTGAGTTTACAAGAGAAGATTGGAAAAGACTATTCTTCCTCCACCAGCCTGCAGACAAGCACTCCTGGAGATTCTTCCCATAATTCAAACATGGTAATATGTTGTCCCTTCTTAGGCAAGTTGTCTGCACATTGGTTCCATTCTCTTTTTATATACCTAACTGCACTCTGCCATGGCATTCTCAAGAATTTCCTGCAGCCTATTGAATTCCACACAAAGGGATGCTCATCAACTGTTGCATCCCTTACCATATTAACTGTCACCTTTGATTCAACCTCAACAACAATTTGCCACAGTAAATGATGTGAAACAGTGTTTCAGGATAAGGAGTTTTCGGGTGTAATACATCTATCGATTTACCGGATTGAGGGTCACCCAGCATTTATTTCATTGTTTGATTCTGATTAAAGAATTCTGACATGGGAATAAAAAGATAGATGTATTACAATATCACTACAATTCTTACCCAAATCAAGTTCAGTCGTACCAAATGAATCAAAGAGTACTACAATTCAACCACACGATAAGTGTATTGTATTTATTATATGATTGAATAAGTCTGACCAAATCTAATTTAAATTAAAATTTTCTTACAATTGCAATTCCCACGCGGGTCTAAGTGTTCCGACAGCTCCGCCTCATTCATTGTCTTGGTACCCAAATCCAATTGAATCCGCATCTCACGGTTGTCCTATTTGATTGAACCACACGATTCAACTAACTCGTACACGTTGAAACTCTATAAATACGATCCACTCTTTACGCTTGCTACACTCACTAAGATCACTTTCTATCCAGTTCACAAACATCATTTTCTTCATTTACTTTTAGTGCTAAATATGGAAACCGACAAGGACCTTGTTGAATGTTTATCCATATTTAACATTGAAAGTGTAGGAAATAACCCTCTAGTGGTACTCGTCGTTTCACAGAGAAACCCTAACAACTATTACATCAATTGTGGAGTATAAACTCCTTAAAAATACAACCCGTATAAAACTTGCAGAAATGTAAAAGATACAACGAAAAGGAAGATAAAAGCAACTGTTTGAAAGTGGCTCAGGTTTTAAGCCAGATCCAGAAAGATAAAGGGACGCGGTCACCATAAAGTACCGTTCCCAAAAACAGCCCTCACAAACCCACGGTTGCACCTCCCGAACTACCCAAGACCTTGAGTCACACAGACCCGACACTACACCCGGAAGAACACACAGTAGATGTCACAGAGATATGTCAAGGAGGAGAATATCAGAAAACAGATTTCAGTTCGCGCACCGAGCAGGGAAAGAAAAGCCCCCTTTTATAGAGTCTCAAGTAACTGCCGAAGGAACACAACCGTTTGGGGGTTTTCTTGAAGCCATTAGATTGGCTTCAGAAAACCGCCGGACGGTGGCGATTCTAACCGCCATATGGTATTCGGCAAGTGAGAGAGATAGAAGGTGAGTCGGCGGAGAAGAGGGGAGTGAGGGGAGAGAGAGGGATATCTGATTAGGGTTTAGAAAGAGGAGAGTATTTAAGTAGGCTTAACCGGGTCGGGTGGTCGGGTTGAATCGGGTAGTTGGGTGGGCCTCTATGTGGGTTGTGGGCTTGTAAGTTTGGGCTCCGGATTTTGGGCGATATGTATAACATACCCCACCGTGGACCAAATACCCGATGGGTAGGTCAGGGGTGTTGGATCTGGTCTTTTTCATCATTGCCGAAAACAAATTCTCCGTGGGTGTACCTGCAGCACAAAACTATAGGCAACAGAATTTAGTCAGGATTTAAATGTAGTAATTTTAAACACTTACAGAATTTCTCCGAAGGCAGGCATTTGGTGCCCATATCGGCAGGATTTTCTTCAGAGCTGATTTTTTCAAGTTTGATTACATCTCTCCCTACTATATCTCTAATGAAATGAAACCTTACATCTATATGCTTGGTCCTATCATGAAAAACGGGATTTTTGCATAGTTGAATGGAGGATTGACTATCAGAGAAGATAACAAGTTTTTCTTTTGAGAAACCAATTTCTTTTATGAGTCCATCAAGCCATAAAGCCTCTTTGAAGGCTCAGTAGTAGCAATATATTCAGATTCAGTTGTTGATAATGCAACAATGTGTTGTAATTGGGATTTTCAACTAATGCATGAACCACAAAAAGTGAAAACATAAGAAGATGTGGATTTACGACTATCTCTATCGTTTGCATAATTCGAATCTACATAACCAACAAGACGAGTATCATTCGAATATTTAGAGAAATTGATTCCAATATTATCAGACTCACGTAAGTATCTAAGTAACCATTTCAAAGCTTCCCAATGTGGGGAGCCGGGGTTGGACATAAAACGACTAAGACAACTAATAGAGTAGGCTACATCAAGTCTAGTACACACCATTAGAAACATAATGGAACCAATCAAATTCAAATAGGGGACATTGTCCATTTTCCTTATTTCTGAAACAGTTTTAGGGTATTGCTCTTTACTTAATTGAAAATGAGCTGCCAAGGGCACAGAGGTGGGTTTTGCATTTTCCATAGAAAATTTTTAAGAACATTTAGAAGGTATGATCTTTGAATTAGAGAAATAAGAAACTGTTTTCTATCCCTAGCAATATTCATACCAAGAATCTGTTTTGCATTGCCAAGATCTTTCATCTCAAAAGCTTTACATAAATCCTTTTGTAAGGTAGATATGAGGTGTAAACTAGGACTAGCAATTAATATATCATCGACATATAATACCAAGAATATTGGGGAATCATTCACATGCTTGAAATAAAGACAGTGATCATATTGACTTCTAGTGAATTTTAGAGATAGCATGAATTCATCAAATTTTTTATTCCATTGACGAGGGGATTGTTTCAGCCCATAGAGTGATTTTTTCAGCAAACACACATAATCAGGTTTAGAGATATCAGTAAAACCAAGTGGTTGATGCATGTAAATATTTTCATCCAAGTCACCACGTAAAAAAGCAGTTTTAACATCCATTTGTTTTAATTCCCAGTCATAGTGTGCAGTAAGAGCAAGTATTATGCGGACAGTGGTGTATTTAACAACAGGTGAAAAGATTTCATTATAATCTATACCTTCTTTTTGTGTGAATCCTTTGGCAACTAATCTAGCCTTGTATTTGATAGGATTTTCTTGTTTTATCTTGAATAACTATTTGCAATCAACAATAGAGGCATTTTTCAGTTTAGGGACAAGAACCCATGTTTTATTGTCTTTTAAGGATTTCATTTCCTCTTTCATAGCACTAAGCCATTTTTCTGATTTTAAGGCTTTTTCGACACTCGAAGGTTCTATAAGCTCGGTATTAAAGCTTGTGTGAAAGTCCCTAAGCTTAGTCGGTATCCTTGGCTGTTTTCTATCTCTATCTCTAGTAAGTAGATAGTTGTCTAAGGGGTTCTGGGTTTCTGAAATTTCTTCTTCTTGGTTGTTTCCTAGTTGTTCATTTTCACCTAATTGATCCTGATTGTTCCCTAATTTCTCCCCTTCTTGGTTATCCTCTAAATTGACTTTATTAAAGGTTGATTCCTTTTCTATAGGTTTTGTTTTCTCTAGACATGGCATTTCATTCTCACTAAAAGTGACATTCCGGCTAATTAAAACTTTAAACCCTGGTTGACTCCTAATCCAAAGCCTATAGCCTTTAATACCCTCAGGATAACCAATAAAAACACACTTAAGAGATTTAGGATCAAGTTTATCAGAATCTTGAAGAACAAAAGCAGCACAACCGAAAACACGTAAAGATGATAAATCAGGTATTTTTCCATTCCACATGAAATCAGGAGTTTTTCCAAGTAATGGCACAGAGGGAGACATATTAATGAGATGTGCAGCAGTTAAAACAGCTTCTCCCCAAAAGGATTTCGGCAAACCAGAACTAATCAATAGACATCTAACTTTATCAAGAAGCGTACGATTCATACATTCAGCAATTCCATTTTGTTGAGGAGTATAAGGATTAGTCTTGTGCCTTTTTATACCAAATTCTTCACACATATCAGAAAAATTTTTGTTGCAAAATTCTAGTCCATTATCAGTTCTAAGAGATTTTAACTTTTTCCCAGTTTGATTCTCAACAAAAATTTTCCATTTCTTGAATTTTTCAAAAACTTCAGATTTATGTTTCATCAGAAAAATAAAAACTTTACGAGAGAAATTATCAATAATAGACAGGAAATAACGATTTCCACCATGGGTGGGTACATTACTAGGTCCCCAAACATCAGCATGTATATAGTCTAAAATACATGGAGATATAGATGGATTTGGGGAAGGGGATGCAGGAAAATGTACTCTATGCTGTTTACCCATAACACATTCATCACAAAATTCCATTTTGTCTACTTTGTCATTTAAAACACCATCTCTTTTTAAAAACTCAAGACCTTTTTGGCTAATGTGGCCTAATCTCCTATGCCATAAGGTGGTTAAATCACAATCAACGACAGATGCAGCAAGATTATCATAGGATGCAGTACATATGTAAAGATTCCGTTTTCGTTCAGCTTTGAAAACAACTAATGAGCCTTTCATAATTTTCATGAGGCCTTTGCCCCACCTACCTTCTAAACCATTTTCTTCTAATGGAGCACATGATATGAGGTTATGACTTAAGTCAGGAACGTATCTGACATTTTTCAAAAGCATTTTATAACCTTCAAAACATAGTGAAATGTCACCAAGACCCTTGATTTCACATTTTTTCTCATTCGCCATTGAAACAAAACCAATGTGCTCATATTTCAAGTTTGTGAAAATATCTTTGAAAAGGACTCATATGAAATGTGCAACCAGAATCTATAAGCCATTCATGCATATCAAAGGTACTCACAGAATTTACTTCATAAACAACGAAAACTTCACCATTTGACTCAATAGACACATTATTGATTTTTTCTTTATCATCATGGTTTCTATCCCTATTCTCACGTCTAAATATAATGACCTTTGGTTCCACAAATATAACACTGTCTATCTCTGATTTTGTCATCTCTAAGGTTTTGTTTCTCGTGATCTAGACTTACTCCTATTGTTTTTATTTTTACTTCTGCTTCTACTATTATACCGAGAATTTAAATTCCTAAACTTTGTTCTACCCCTAACGGAATTAATCTCATAATGGTTTTGGCTAGGTTTATTGACCTTGAGATCTAGTTCTTTACTCTTAAGTCCGTTTACTACAGTTTCTATATGAATACTATCCCTACCGTATTTAATAGCAGCTTTCATGTCAGAATAAGATTCAGGGATTGCATTCAGAAGTACAATGGGAGAATATTCATCAATGTATTTGTCACCAGCAAGTTTGATATCTTGAATTAGCTTAGTGAAATCATCAAGGTTTTCATCAATATTCTTGGACAAATCAAGTTTATATCTGAAGAATTTTTCCAACAAAAACAGTTTATTAGGAAGAGAGATTTCAGTAAACAGTTCCTCTAATTTATCCCATAAAGCTTTTGAAGATTTCAATTTTCCAACTTTTCGTAAAACGGTATCGGATAGATTTAAAACAATAGAGGAGTATGCAAATTCATCATTTTCTTGTTTCTTTTCCTCAGAAATATTTTCAGCGTATTTGCCATCAATGGCTTTAAAAACTTTTTGTTGAATAAGGATGCCTTTCATTTTTTGTTGCCATATAGAGAAGTCGATTTTTCCGTCAAATGGTTGAAGGCTGTAACCAGCCATTTTGAAAAAGATTTTAAGAAAAACAAATTTCGGGTTCTTGATAAAACAGGAAAGAGAAGAAGAAAAAAAAATCTCAGAACAACAAATTTTAAACAGGTTTCTACACAGCACTACAAAACACAGAAATTACCAAAGAGCAGAGTAGGCAACAGATACAGTAATTCACAGGGTTATACAGGTAACGAACAACAACATACAGGCAGTAACAAATATACAAGAAATCGACAATAAATTTATAATCAGTTATCAAACATCCACAAAAAAATCAAGATGAGTAGAAGTAATAACAGAAAACAACCGAAAATATAAAAACAGGTATAACAGAACCGGGGCTCACCAGACTAAGTCCCGCCCAGATACCCGACGACCTCAGGGGTCCGGCCAGAAGGGATATTAGGGGGTTCCACCATGGTAAACTGGAGTAATATGCAGAAATAATAACAGCAGTAATATAAGCAGAGGAAAAAAGAATGAGAACCAGAGAAGGGGTTTATCGGAAATTTACCGTCACCACGGATCAGCACGGATCACAGAGTTGGCTCTGATACCACTGTAGGGAATAACCCTCCAGTGGTACTCGTCGTTTCACAGAGAAACCCTAACAACTATTACATCAATTGTGGAGTATAAACTCCTTAAAAATACAACCCGTATAAAACTTGCAGAAATGTAAAAGATACAACGAAAAGGAAGATAAAAGCAACTGTTTGAAAGTGGCTCAGGTTTTCAGCCAGATCTAGAAAGATAAAGGGACGCGGTCACCACAAAGTACCGTTCCCAAAAACAGCCCTCACAAACCCACGATTGCATCTCCCGAGCTACCCAAGACCTTGAGTCACACAGACCCGACACTACACCCGGAAGAACACACAGTAGATATCACAGAGATATGTCAAGGAGGAGAATATCAGAAAACAGATTTCAGTTCGCGCACTGAGCAGGGAAAGAAAAGCCCCCTTTTATAGAGTCTCAAGTAACTGCCGAAGGAACACAACCGTTTGGGGGTTTTCTTGAAGCCATTAGATTGGCTTCAGAAAACCGCTGGATGGTGGCGATTCTAACCGCCATACAAGTATTCGGCAAGTGAGAGAGATAGAAGGTGAGTCGGCGGAGAAGAGGGGAGTGAGGGGAGAGAGGGATATCTGATTAGGGTTTAGAAAGAGCAGAGTATTTAAGTAGGCTTAACCGGGTCGGGTAGTGGGGTTGGATCGGGTAGTCGGGTGGGCCTCTAGGTGGGTTGTGGGCTTGTAAGTTTGGGCTCCGGGTTTTGGGCCATATGTATAACAGAAAGCATTAATCATAGTTGATAACTATCAATTAATAAAATGATAGAATAAATTTTTTTTTTGAGTGGATTACAGATCTTTGTGACTCCACTATAAATAAGGAACCACGAACTCAAGTGACGCACTAATTGATCTCTCTCAAATGAAATAGTAACCATAAAAGGTCATAATCATGACCTTACTTGAACAGGATTTGTTCTATAGGCTCGTACCTCTGTATCCTTGGGTTCTAAGGAAACAGGAAATCAAGTCTGGTGGATGAAACATGGCTGCTTGGCCAGAGTGTGATTAGCAGTTCCCATGGCTTCTAAGCCATTGGGGTAGTAGAGGATCGTTATTAGCTGGAAAGCTCCGGCTGAGATGGCCTTGCAGCTGTCTGACAGACTCCTCAAAACAATAAATTTGAAAAAATACATAAAAGGTCACAATCTTGAAAATTGAAAAAATTTAATTTTTGGTTCTGTAATTTAGCTCCGTTCACTTTTAGTTTCAATGATTCGAAAATTTCACATCCAGTCCCGTTATTAAACAATTGACAAAACTGGTCATGCGAGACTCTCGTAAACATTAAATAGGAGTTTTTAGGGGAAGAAAAAAACATGTGTGTCTCATAGAAAAATCTCATTTTTTGTCTCATAATTTAGCCCTGTTCACTTTCAATCGCAATGATTGCAGAATTTTCCATTTAACGATAATAACATAAGATTTTGTCCTTTTTCATCATTTCTTTAAATATTTGATTGAAATGACCACATGATACTTGTGTAGCGACTAAGTTGGGGTGAATTGGGGGGAATTATTACATTTGAGAGACACATGCTTTGGTTTTTGAGGAACTATAACTACAACTTTTGGTAAGAGATGAAAAATAACAAAATTGGGAGAATTGAGTTTCTCATGCTAAAAATATGGCTTTAACAAGTGATTTTACTGCTGCAAAATCAAGTATCATGTGTTACAGTGATAAAAAAATGTGTAAGAAAAGTGAGAATTCTGGCACGAATTTCTTACTTTAAAGTGATCCTCAAAAATATTATTTAAGGTAAAATTATAATTTTGGTCATATATGTTAAGGGGGTTGGCAACTGTCGTCTGGTAAGTATTGCAGTAACAATTGATGGGCGTTTTGTGTTCTTAACTTATTATCTGCCAACATACCTAACAGTAGGGGTGTCAAGATGGGTTGATACCCATGGGTTCAACCCAAATTATATTTTGTATGAGTTGTATATGAGTTTAATATGGGTCTAATATGGATTTAAATCGATCCAACCCATAAACTAAAAATAAAAAAAAAAACCAATAAGAACCTACTTTTTCTCTTTTTTCATATACACACACTCTCACACACACAAACTCTTCTTTCTTCATACCAGCAGCCGTGGCACCCGTTCCTGCGTGCATATGATAAATAATATTTTACATTTTAAAATATATTATGAATAAAAAAAATATATATATAAATCAATATATCATATTTTTAAAAAGAAAAAAAAAAGAAAGAAAGAAAGCAACTTATGGGTATTATTGATATAACGATAAAATTCATGTTATGGTTTTATGACAGACATTTATGAGAAAAATGTTTTTTTTATATATAGAATAGATACACACACACACACACATAGAAAATCACGCTCTCTCTCACACAACCCTCTTCCCCTCGCCCCTCCGACCCGAACACACACTCACACACATAGAGAGTTATTTAATATTTTATTAGTAAAAAAAATTATATTAATATAATTATTTTTAATATACTAATATTAATATGTCGAGTCGTGATTTAAAACTATTTCTTTACCACAAAAAAGCCCAAGTCGCGATCTCTAATCACGACTTGATGTCGTGATTTAATGTCCCGACTTGGGTATTTTTTCTTTTTTTCTTTTCGTTTGAATAATTTTGTATAATTTTATTATATATATAATTAATTTTTAACAATATATTAAAACTCAAAAAATTATAAAATTAATATTGTATTAATTTAAAAAATTATAATTAAGTGTACAAATATAATATTGTATATTTTTGTACAATTATAAAAAGTACAATGAAAATATACAATTATTCTTGGCAACCCGGTACCGACACATCTGATTGTGTTGAAGAATTTCTTTGTTGGGCTTGTTGTCGTGCACGCGTTTGGCCCAATCCATCTCGTTGTGAATACGTGTTGTTTGATTTGGACCAGGGCGCGAAGAGATGCGAATAGTAGGATCGTGGACCACGGTACATCCCAATAATTTTCGGAATGCACAGGTTCAAATGACTTAGAATATGTATTCTTATAAGCCATTATATTGTAATAATCCTTCACTATTGATGCAACATTAATCATGTATGCAGCGCATACCTTTTCAGCATGACTGCAAGGAATACCAAATTGAGTCCACTTGTTGCAAGAACATTTTGGGTTCGCAATTTTGACAACATGGGTATTGACTCCATGTCCACTGTGACGTCTTGTAACAACTGAGGCGCACTGTTGGAATTGATGGTATTTGGTGACAGTATGCTCAACAGAATTTTGATGCCAACGTTAGGTGGCACGAAATTCGGACATTCAGGTACAGCTCTGGTGATACCAGCATGGCGGTCAGAAATAAGGCAGATACCCCGTCGCCCCCGTATAATGTGTCAGTTCAATTTTCTAAGAAACCACTTCCAAGATAAATGTGATTCTTCATCGACAATTACAAAAGCAGGAGGGAGTACTTGTTGATTTCCATCCATGGCAGCAACAATCAACATCTTGTGCTTGTACTTTGTGTATAGATGGGTCCCATCTACACTCATAAGTTTGCGACAGTATTGGAACCCTTCAATACACGGCGTGAACGCCCAGATGACGTATCCTATCACATATGCACCGGTTGATTTGTTGCGGGCTTCGTGTTGCCATTCAACAATCGTTTCTAGATTATATTTTTGGAGAGCTCCCAAGTATTTGGGTAGCTTTTGAATTAAGCTCTCCCATGTGCCGTAAATAATTTCACGTGCCATCTTCAAACTATACTATGCCTTTTGGTATGGTATATCGTACCCTGTATGGTCTTTCACAGTTTGGATGACATGCTTTATTCCGTACGACGGGTTGCATTTTACCTGTCCTAAAAGTAAAGAAGCAACATAAACCCTATCTAAATTACCATGTTTGAGGGACATTTAATTCAATATACATGTATGGTTCCCTCCATATTTTGTTATTGTCCACCTTCCAATTTTTTGTTTCAACATCTCTCGCAGCTCCCATCTACACCATATACCTGAAAAAATAAACATGAATCAGTCGAATAATTTTGTATGTTTATACATATATAAAAATATATATATACCTTCGCTGCTATGCTTACACAATACTTTTCACTTGGCCTTCGAACTCTCAGCTACTCAATACTCGCGTCGTGCATATCGTATCGAGTGATCTTTCACCGCCTCGATTAAAGCTTCTTTATTTTTGAAAAGCATTTCCACATCAAGTCTCCTTCGTTTTTGTTATAAAATTTTGCATATTTCATGTTCGGTACATCAATGAAATTCACTGGTACCTCCGAAAATATTTGTTCAAAATATGGTATAGAGCGGTAAAATGTTTGCTGAGTAGTTCGATGTGGCATAGCTGGTTGAGAGGATGTTGATGTACCTTGTGCAAAATTTTCAGGCCACAATGTTTATGTCAACATCTTGTAGTCCATCCTCTTGCGAAATTGGATAATCGACTTTATCCGGTTCAGAAGCAGCCTCTTAATCATAAGCCAAAGTGTCCACAAAAGGGTCTTCTGGCTCGGCATCGTCTTGCGCAAAATTTTCGATAGGGTCTTCTGCCTTAACATCATTTGGTATAAAATGGGAGGTGGATAGAGTATGTAAGTGGGTGGGTTCTGTGTAATTGAATTTAATATTATCGAGCCCTTGCGTAACAGACACCATATTGGGAGTATAACACTCTGTATCATAATTCGATGTGCCTGCACCAAAATCGATGTTAGAAGTACCTGCACCGAAATTAGTGTTATACGTACCTGTGAAATTTTCATAATTGGAAGATGAAGGGAATCCTTGGCTTGATAACAACGCCATGTATTCCCCCCACTGTTGACTCACCTGTGAGTTTTCATCTCCCTACTGTTGAGTCATATTTTGGTTGATAGCTCCCCAATCTTGGCCAATTTGTGGAGTATCATCGTGGTGGATTTGTACAGTCTCAACGTAAATTTCCATGACTAGGAATCCACCTGCAGGATCGGTGAAAAATGACAACGTATCGTCATCTTTAATTTGTTTGAGTGTTTCCTTTATTCGACCGAGGTATTGGCACGAATGTTTTGCAGATACTTTCAACGAAAATTGGGATCTATCAACACCAATTTTTTGATAGATTTTTGATAGAAATTGATCATGGGTATATGAAAGAGGGATCCTCATCACTGCAATGAGTGTATGATCATATGCAATAGACCATCCATCGCTCGATAATTCACCACCAAAATACACAAATTTACACTCTGTGAGGTTACACAAATTAATTTTTCGTACAAATGGATAGACATTCTGTTTACGGCCCTCGTGATGGAACTGTATTATCTCAACAAGCCCAACATCGGTCCGACGATATTCTTGAAGGTGACCTAGACGCGGTTCTACAGCCACTGCGTGCGGATGGTACCTTTTGGACTCATTTTCAACAAAATAATCTTTCCATACGTGTACAAGGAATCTTTTACCAAATAGGATTTTATGGAGTTTACCGGTGCGGGCGCCTTCAATTAAATCAACATCTCATCACTGCATTAGTGGAGAGGTGGAGATTGGAGACCCACACTTTTTATTTTCATGTAGGGGAAGCCACAATTACCCTACAAGATATTCAAATAATATGGGAACTCCCAATAGATGCCGAGCCGGTGACTGGAGTTGATATCGACCGCACAACACAACAATGGTAGGAATATTGCCTTACTTATTTAGGCTTTAGCCTGGGTGCAAATGCGTTCAAAGGCTCAAGACTGCAAACATCCGCAATTATATCTCATTTGGCTGCGGTCAATGTCAGTTATAACACTCCCCACGACGTCGTCGTCCAGTCCGTCTGTGCTATTGCGTTACTTCTATTTGGGGGATTGATGTGCCCAGAATCCTCAGGTAACTATGTATCATTACTATATCTCTCAAAATTAGAAGATGTAGAAACAGCGAGAAACTATAGTTGGGGAATGCTGTGCTAGCATTTTTATATCGCGAATTATGCAATGCCATAACATAAGACAAAGCAGCAATTGGTGGCACACTGCAATTGATGCAGGTAATATTTAGTTAATAACTCTTACACAATTTTTTTGCTATTAATATTAATTAACAACACATAGTTGTATTATTCGTACAGATTTGGGCATGGTCATGGATTACTCCACCTTGCCCTGGACTTGGTGCCCAGCAACTATTTATGGGACAAGTCCAAATGGGTGACAATCGCTCGCTCCCAGCAACACCATATGGTGCTACTTGAAATTGTCAGCACACGTTCATTCGAACAGTACGGGGAACTGTCCGGGTCATAAGAGAAATACTGGATGAGATGCAGGCGGATTAGGTAACTTATTTTTAATATTATACATACATTTATACTGTGAAATGCTTATTAATTTACATCTTTTTATTTATTACAATTCATCTGACAGCCGTATGACATGGACTCGGATGCTTTTAATTGAACCCCCAGTTGTGGAGGTCATCATGTCCATTCATATTCTATGCAATAGTTGAAATGCATCGTCCCGAACATGTTATTTGCCAATTCAACATGAGGCAAAATGTACCAGAAGCAACGGATACCCGGGATATGAGCCTCCATAAAATTTTTTGTAAGAATCACATAGGCGCAGATTGGTACCTACAACACATACAATATATCACTAGATTACAAAGACGATATGACACGGTTGTACAGAGGCCACCCATTTCCAATAGAAGAGAAACAGAACAAGGTTATTGAGAATGGTACTATAACATAACAAGAAATTTTGTGTCGTCATCTACTGATAGATGTGTGGAAAGCGGGTACCGACTTGGAGAAGCACCTATGTTACAAGTTGTGGTACGTTGGTATATAATATTGCATATTTTATTTTAATTTTTTTTTAACAACACAAGGCTCATTATCTTTCTACAATTCAAACAAATGAGGTGAATGCCCTTGAAACTTTATGTTGATCTAGACCACTAAATATTGAAGGATATAGTCAATTGGTGGATAGATTTGAACATGGGTTATATATTATCAAGGAAGCTATAACCCAACAGCCACAACAAATTGCTTCTCCATCTGATGATGCTCCCACAAGATCGCACAGGCAAAGAAGAAGTTCTAGCCGAATATCTACTGGTTCAGTTGAACGTCATGATATTGGGGTGGATATAGTTGGTCCTTCTATAGTATATACACCCTAAGACTATTACATGCCTCAACTACCTCAAGATTATACATGCCTCAACCGTCTCAAGATGAATGATTTCAATCGACTTCATATATGCCAAACCAAACACAAGATTATTCTTCACAAGTATATCTTGGCCTTGGTCTTGGTATTAATCAACCATATGCACAAGGATACAATATTTCACCAATTCCATTTCCATCGTTTGGTGCATATCTTGACAATGTGGAATCTAGTTTTGCAACAACATCTAGTTGGTTCGGTGGTGATGAAATGAGGTGCAAAATAAGCCAGTGCAAAATGTGGGTGAGGAAATAAGAAGACCTCGGCGTCAACGCAACAGACGCAATTGTAGAACGGCTGGACATTTTTTACATTTGAAATTGTATACTTCATTGTATTTTTTAAAATTGTACAGAAAAAAACACACTATTACATTTGTAGCCCTAATTGTAAAATTTTTAATTAATACAATGTTAATTTTATAATTTTTTGAATTTTAATATGTTGTTAAAAATTAATTATATATAATTATAATTTTTTGAATTTTAATATGTTGTTAAAAATTAATTATATATAATTAAATTATACAAAATTATTTAAACGAAACAAAAAAATACAATAGTCGGGATTCTAAATCACGACTTCAATCACGACACCAAGTCGTGATTTGAGACCGCGACTTGGGCTTTTTTGTGGTAAAGAAATAGTTTTTAATGTCGAGTCATGATTTTAAATCACGAATCGACATATTAATATTAGTATATTAAAAATAATTATATTAATATAATTTTTTTCTTACTAATAAATTATTAAATAACTCCACACATACAACCCTCAAATCTCAATTATCAGCCACAATAGTGCAATTTTACCAACAAATGCAGAATGTGTGGTCTCGACTGGCTTGAAGGTCCAAATTTATAATGTTATTCTTATTATTTTAAATTATTTAGTGATTTACTTTATATTTTTATGTGATTATTTTATTTCATATTACAACTTATGATTTGAAGATGAAGATGAAAATTGTCTCTCAACAAATATAGAAAATTTGGTTGCATGGTTTTATACTCATTCAAGATGAGCATTCAAAATGTTATGAATTATTTTGATAAAATATAGTATTTTGTTAGACAGAATCTTAATGTACATGGTTATTAGACAGAAATGACGTGTAATACAAATTTAGTCGAATTACATTACAGGTGGTAATTATCTTTTTTAATAGTTCAAATATTGTCCTTTGTTCTTTTCGTTGTGTGAAATTTTGAAAATTTTTTAAATTAAAAATTAATAAAATGATTTATAATCCGACCCACCCATTTGCAGCCCAACCTATTCTATTTCCATTCATTTAAACTAATTTTGGATCCAAACCCGACACAACACGCCCATTCGCCACCCCTACCTAACAGTCAACTTTTATTAAATATACTATTCTCAAGGAACTTGTATTTATATGTCCTCCATCTTAGCCCCTTCCATCCGATGGGGAAGTAATTCGTAGGAGATGAGAATGGGGTGTCATTTGCGATGTTTCGGGCATTCACGAGCCCAGGGGCTAAGAGGGACCTCTGGTATGTGTTACTTACATGCTTTTAATTTTCGTGATCTAGTCATGTATTGATTCAGCCAAAGCGTTGGGGCAATGAGCTCCATTCCGTTCATATATGTGGATTGATTTATCAAATGGGAAAAGTCTCATGTTCAGAAAATCACATTACACGAATTTTTTTCAAATTAGTTGCAGCCACGAACCGCTTGCCAAAAATTAGTTTCAGGACCATTCGCCTTTATGTCACCCAAAACAAGATTAGCTTTTTTCATGAAAAACCAGAGCTTCTTTGTAATTTACTTTCTTTTTCCTTAAAAATGAGTGTTGCATGGAGTGCAGGCTACAAACAACAAATCATTTTATCTTAATTTGACATGACTAAAGTTATTTGTCATTACTGTGCAGTTTCAAAGATTTACTACAACATAATAATGTCAAATCCAGACTATAGTAAAATGTTCAATGATGCCATGGCAGCTCACTCCACAATACTAATGAGAAAAGCCATCAAAGTGTATGATGGTTTTGCGAGTTTAGGTTCAATAGTGAACGTTGGTGGTGGTACTGGTGCAGCACTTGCTATAATTCTTGCAAACTGTCCTTCCATACCACAAGTTGTGCAAAATGCATCATCCTACAATGGTCAGTGACCCGCCTGAATAATATGACCCTGCTTAGCGATCTGAATTGAGTCACGTCCCCAAGCGAACCTTCAATACGAGTTGAGGATCAAAGAAGAAAACTTTGAGTCGGGTTCTTCCCGGACGAAGACCTTCCGATGCCCAAGTCAATAGGAGATCGAAATAAATATTTGTACTGCAATAATTGCTAAAGTAATCGAATGCTAAAAAAATTAGCTCACTGAAGACATCTAGTATTTATAATGTTGACATTGGACATGGGTAGGGATACGTGTCATAATCCTAGGCTCCCAAGCTTCCAATCGGATGATTCATCGTTATTCTAGTGTCTGGATCACATGGCGGATATGTTTACACGTTCCCAGATATAGATCCCACATGTGGATTTCCAGCTGCGGGTTTTTAGACATACTTTAAGTTGTAATACCTCTTTTACCGTTAATGAGGGGTATTTCTATCTTTCGGTAATTCTACCCTTATCATGACTCGCCCACTCCTTTTGTGTAATGAATTACATCAAAGGAGTCGAAAGGTCTATTTCAATCTGCAGGGCGATTACCTCGGTCTACATGACAACACGTGTCATTTGACAATGGTCATCTCGATCCACGCACCGTCATGTGTCGCCTCATGAGTGGTGGCTTTGTAAAGTACATGTCCGCCTCTTCTCTATATATATAGAAGACCTATTTAAAAAATTTTACCGACTTCGTCATCTGCCAGAGATCGCTGCCTCCAATCTCTCGATCTTGGTCTTCATCTTCGATTTCGATCTCGCCATTTCAAGGTACCATGTCTTCCTCAAGATCCTCTAATACTGGTTCAAATTCTGCATCTTCTACTTCCTCCCCTCACATGGATGCTCCCCCAGTTTCCATAAAGAGCCCTTTTAGGAATAGGCCGCGACGTGATCGCCAGGTAGAGGGATCCGATCCTAATGAAACTCATACTTATGCAAAATTTCAATCAATGCTTGAACATAGTCCCTGGATTGGTATAGTTAGCACTGTAAAACAACAAATTCATCGTATAAAGGAGAAATATTTCATCCCCAATAGCTTTGAGATTATTATACCCAGGTCATTTGATCGCATGCATCTTCCTCCTCAAGGTTTCTATTCTTTCTCACTTCAGCATTTTGAGGCTAGATTGCGTCTGCCCTTGGGCCCCTTATGTAGCTCAAATTCTTACTCATTTGAACCTGTGTTCTATGCAATTATCGCCAAATTCTATTCATCATATCATCCTTTTCATCATCATAATGAGAGTCCATCGTTTCGAGCCCAATTTCGACAACTTCTGGTGGTTATACTCCTTCACAACTTCTAAAAGATTAGGAGATAGGGATTTTTTCTATCTGTCAGCTCGAATATATTGTAGGTCCCTTGACCCCCTTACATCTAATGTTGGCCCTTGGAAGGAAAAATATATTTTCATTCGACCGCCTCCGGGTCGCGAGTGGCCTTTTAATCTTAATTGGAGTGTAGATAAGCCAGAACCTGTTATTGAGGGAGGGGGGCTGGAAGGAGATCAGATAAGTAGTCTTACTTCTTATCGATATAATCCAAAGGAAATTATGGTAGAGGAAATTCTGTGGCTCGTGCATCTGACTCTAGCTCCCCTCCAAGTTAGGGGTTCTTTAGGTGAATCCTTCCTTTTATTCTTATCTCATTACTGTTAACAAACACCTCTAACTTGTTTCTTCATACACAGATAATATGGTTATTCAATCTCGCATTACCTAACGTATAAGGGTTGCAGCTCAAGTCGCACCTCCTGCTTCTGTCACATCTATGCAACCAGAGCCTGCATCTTCTGCTACACCAGAGGTAGGAAATTCTAAGGAGATGGAACCAATCGAAGTGGGGAGTGAGGATACACGATCACAAGGTCAAATTGATCGTAGGAGCAAGTCCCCTTCCCTAAATACCGACGTTGCGTGGTTGCAAGATCATTCCCCAGTAGAGGGTAGTAAGCCAAGGGGAGCACAGAAAAAACGTAGGGATCACAGTAAGAGTCCCATGAGGTCAGATAGACAAGTTAGATCTCGATCTGTTGGGATCGAGCAACAATCTGAAGAAGCTAGAGAGGATGAGAGGAATACTGAACTTCTCAACGAGGTTGCTGAATGCTGGAGGTAGGCTCGCGAAGATTTGCGTAGTCCGAATCACTTATTTGCTTAGCTGAAGGGTGAAAAACTGGTCCTTGATTGGAAGGTATCTTCTAGTAGCATAGTTTTCAAGACTCAATTAGGGCAAGATTCATGGGAGCTGTATAATGCGACTTGTCTTCCATGCAATCAAGTTGCCCTCTTGCAGACCTGGTTCACTTGCATTGAGGAGCATTGTGCGCATTCTTTAATACGGGTAACACTCTTTGTACACATTTGTTCGATCTCGATCCAATGTCCCTGCTGACTAATATCTTCCTTAGGCTGCCAACTTTTTTCGAGGTCTATCCCTCAAGTGTTTAGGTTTTCGGAGAAATCAAATAATGGCTGAACACAGAAATCGTGAGCTTCGGGGCAAGATAACAGAAATCTCTGCTCCTGAAGACGACCTGGAGAAGCAGCGAGCAACTTTGGAGGCCCGTAATAAAGAGTTGGTGGAAAAGATGGCTTCTGAAGTAGCTAAAGCCATGGCAGCAGGTAAGGAGACCAAGTTCGAGGCGGGACATGCTGCTGGGAAAATCGTGGGCACTATAGAAGGTCACGAAGAGTTTCTTAACTCTGAAGAATTTGCGACCCGAATTCGAGATACTCGTCTTCAAGGTGCTCGCAATTTTCTAAAAGAGCCCGCCTTTGAATCGGCCTTAGAGATCAAAGCTGCGGATTATGTGATGCAAGGTTTTGATAGATGCAAGGGCTAGGTAACGACTTTGAATGGGTTCGCATCCGATTTTGATGTATCGCGACTAGATCCTGGCGGTGATGCCAACTTACAACCCTTTGCTGATGAAGAAGTTCCTCCGGCCGTTGAAGATGGTTTCACAATTCTCCTTGATGCAATAGAAGATAATTGATGCTCCCTCTTGATCGATCGAAATGTTTCTCTTTTGTAAACATTAATTTTTGCTATGTCTATTCGAACAGATGTGCGATCTTCCTGAATCGTTGATCTTAATGTCTTTCTCAGACCTGTGATTTTGGCGACCTTTCTCAGATTCAATTTTTAGCTGCATGTGATTTAAAAGATAGAATCTTTTACAGATACATCGATCGTATATGCGAGTAAGTCTATCATAAAATGGGGTAGAACAAATCTTTCGCAGATTCGTTTTTTGATCTTTCACAGATACAATAAACGGACTTATCTTATCACAGATACAAGAGAATTTTTATGTAGGTCGCCTTTTTCAGGCACATAAGCATAACAGAAAAATGATCTTTCTCAGATTGTATGTGTTATTTGGGCGTTTTTCAGGCAGATGTATGCATAAAAGTTTCTAAAGTTTTGGATGTTCCATCGTCGTGGAAGGTTTTGTCCATTTGCGTCTTGGAGCCTCTACGTTCCTCTTTTCTTTATTTCGACCACATTATATGGTCCTTCCCATCTTGGATCCAATTTTTCCACATGTTTAGAAACTTCCACTTTCTTTAGGACGAGGCCGCCCACTTGCAGTTCCCTGGGTCGCAATCTCTTATTGTAATTCTTCAATATCAAGAATTTATGTGGAGTATTTTAGCGAATGCAGCGTACTTCTTTTCTTCCACCATAGTGAGACCAAAAGACCGTTCTTCTTTGTTGGTCCCTGGGTTGTAATTTTCTATCCTTTGAGATTTCTCGCTTATTTCTGCAGGAATTATAGCTTCAAAATCATAAATTAAACAAAATGGGGTTTCACTTGTAGTAGATCGTGGGGTCGTTCGGTAGGCCCATAATACACCAGGTAGCTCTTCATCCCACAATCCTTTTGACTGCACCTAGATTTCAAATGTTGTAGAATGGTTCTGTTCGTCACCTCTGTCTACCCATTTGCTTGCGGATGACCTACAA